>NW_024712260.1:675000-735000 GCF_018991925.1 Homarus americanus | reverse complement strand
GTAGCGTGTCCGACCTCAATTGACACACCCTGTAGCGTGTCCGACCTCAATTGGACACACCTGTAGCGTGTCCGACCTCAACACACCCTGTGGCGTCGTCCAATTGACACACCCTGTAGTGTGTCCGACCTCAATTGACACACCTGTAGCGTGTCCGACCTCAATGACACACCCTGTAGCGTGTCCGACCTCAATTGACACACCCTGTAGCGTGTCCGACCTCAATTGACACACCCTGTAGCGTGTCCGACCTCAATTGACACACCCTGTAGCGTGTCCGACCTCAATTAACACACCCTGTAGCGTGTCCGACCTCAACAACACACCCTGTAGCGTGTCCGACTCAATTAACACCCTGTAGCGTGTCCGACCTCAATTAACACACCCTGTAGCGTGTCCGACCTCAATTGACACACCCTGTAGCGTACTCAACCTCAACTGACACACCCTAGAGAGGCATTCACACGGCGATATACTATAAACTGATTCGCTTGAACAAATACCCAATTCTGGTGAGCAAAATGGCGTCAGGACTGCACCAGGACTCTACCAGTTACTGTTAATATAGTGAAATGAGAGAGAGAGAGAGAGAGAGAGAGAGAGAGAGAGAGAGAGAGAGAGAGAGAGAGAGAGAGAGAGAGAGAGAGAGAGAGAGAGAGAGAGCAATTGAATAACTAAGAAAATGTATTATCTCGCGGGCACGTCAAACACCTGGGGAGTAATCATAAAACATTGGGGGGTTGCTGTTGACTGTATCCTGAGAGTAAGAGAGAGAATGAGAGAGTAAAGAGAATGAGAGAATGAGAGAGTAGAAAGAGAGTAGAGAGAGAGAGAGAGAGTAGAGAGAATGAGAGAATGAGAGAGTAGAAAGAGAGTAGAGAGAGAGAGAGAGAAACAATACTCCCATCTCTCTCTGCAAGGAACACTCACACTCGTCCACCAATAATGAACGTTCACTTATCCAAGACCGTTCACTTACTCACCCAAGAACGTTCAGGTGATAAACAAAGCACAAGCGATACTCAAAGACGATAATAAACAAAAGTGTTCAAGAGATAAACAAGACGTAATAAACAGAGATCGTCGGGGATGGTAAACAACGAGCGTAATAAACAAAGCGTTCAAGTAATAAGCCGAGAGCGTACACATAATAAGCATACCAGTGTGTTGTCTGGTCCCAGCATGAATGGGAGCTTCTGTACGTGCAACATTTGCCAAGTCAATAAGCATTTAGTTAGAGGAATGTGAGGGTCTCCTAGTTCACAGTCATTCTCGAGGTGTGTGAGGCCAATGAAGAGTATCGGGGACATCAGATGGGTTGCGTCATAATACTGAGGCAAAATGGGAACGTGATGGAGGCCAGACTCGGGCGGGCGGGAGGTTAAGAAACAAATGCACGTCTGAGTGGTGGAGGAGGACCCGCGGTAGTAGTAGTTGTTGTTTGTGGCGAGCGGGTGACACCGGTCTGTTTATCTCTCCTGTTTTTGTTTTTGTTTTTTGTTTTGGTTTTTCTGTGACACATCCTGATCACGGGAACTGCATGACGTGGTGTATATAGCTGCATATTAACTCCTCAGCGAGACAACCTGCGTTCAACTAAACTGAGAAAAAGAAACAAACGAGGAGGTGAAGGCGCGTGTAGTGCTTCCCACAAAGCAGAGAGCTGGCGTTGGCAAGATGGCGCGCCGCCCTGGGTGGTCCCCAGAGCGGCTGGCAGGGGGGTCCGGCCTCAGCCACCACCTACTATTAACACTGTTATTAAATTATCAACAAAAACTGGTACCTCTGACTTTGCTAGCCCAAGTCCTTTTTGATGTCTTACTTACTTAACGCTCCTCCCCCAGGTGTGGAGACGTGCCTGACATGCTGCTGGCGCTGTAGACGGCACCAGAGGGAAGATATGGGGGTGAAGACGGGTTAGGCTAAGCGGAATGGGGAGCTATGGGGTGACGACTGACGACACACCAGGCTACAGAGAACAGGGTAACGACAGGCTTGGATAGGACAGAACTGGAAGACAGACTAGAATAGACAGGATGGAGAGACATGAGGTTGACGGTATACTAGGCTACTTAGGACAAGTAAGAACAGACTTGGGATGGACAGGATTGGAGGGGATGGAGAGGGACAGGACGTGGGATGGGGATTTTGACCAATTTAGGCCTGGCAGGATGGAAATGTTTAAGAGGACTGGCAGTTAGACTACACGGTAGATGAAACTATTACTACTCAGTGTGTCATTGTTGTGTTGGCAACAGCTTCTACACCTTAAAGCATTTTAATTTGCACTCCCTCGAGAGATGTAGAGCGAGGGGCGATATGATCGAGGTGTATAATTGGAAGTCAGGGCTAAACAAAGGGGACATTACAAAGGTACTCAAACTATCAACCGGGAGCGAACTCGTAACAATGGTTTTAAATTAGACAAAATTTAGATTTAGGAGCGAAATAGGCAAACGTTGGTTTGGAAATAGAGTATTGGATGAATGGAACAAGTTACGAAACATCATTAACTCGAAACGCTTGATACTTTCAAACAAAGGTTGGATAATATATATATATATATATATATATATATATATATATATATATCTATATATTTATATATATATTTATATATATATATACTATATATATATATATATATATATATATATATATATATATATATATATATATATATATATATATATATATATATATATATATATATATATATAGAGAGAGAGAGAGAGAGAGAGAGAGAGAGAGAGAGAGGAGAGAGAGAGAGAGAGAGAGAGAGAGAGAGAGAGAGAGAGAGAGAGAGAGACTTACAACAATAAACAAGAGAGGAGGAGGAGGAAAAATAGCCACACACACACACACACACACCAAGTCACTGAGGCCAACCAGCTGATGTGAAGGTTATCCCCACAACAAGACTTGCCAGCCAGCCTCCCCCTCCCTCTCCTCCCTCCCTGCTTTGCCAGCCACACAATTCACTCCAAGCTGTAAGAGTTTGAATACGGCGATTTCTCCATCATCCAGCAACGTAAGGTTAGGTTACGTTGGAATTGGGTTTGATTAGGTTGTTTAAATTGGGTTGGGTTAGATTAGGTTTAAATTAGGTTAGGTCAAGTTAGGCTATGTTAGGTTAGAATAAATTAGAATAGATTAGATTAGGTTCGGTTAGTTTGGTTTAGATTGGGTTACGAGTGGAATGACTTGAAGTGGCAGTAACCAATTGATATAACACATTCGCAAGTGACCCAACAGCACACAGGGTCTTTGCCTCTGACTGACATCCATCTTGCGTTGTAATCATTGGCTATTTTGTTCAATATTATTCGGGCATTCTGGTTCAATATTATTCTATTGTAGTCTTATCTAACAATACAGTAATTCGGTGGTTCAAACGTGTATTTTTCTCATATTCAAACAAGCAATTTTATCAAAAGTTGTAAAATTGGCAGCAGGGTGTCCTTAAGCTTCCCAGTCAGCCATCCATCTAGGTAAGAACAGTTCTCAAAGGTTCCTACCACGATTATTTCACCCTAAAAATAATATAAGAATGCACCTGTATGGCTCTAACTCAGCAGGGTATACTACTTAAACCCCCAGCCAGTCAGCCAAGAACAGTTCTCAAAGGTTCCTACCAATGATAATTTCACCCTAAAAATAATATAAGAATGCACCTGTATGGCTCTAACTCAGCAGGGTATACTACTTAAACCCCCAGCCAGTCAGCCAAGAACAGTTCTCAAAGGTTCCTACCAAGATAATTTCACCCTAAAAATAATATAAGAATGCACCTGTATGGCTCTAACTCAGCAGGGTATACTACTTAAACCCCCAGCCAGTCAGCCAAGAACAGTTCTCAAAGGTTCCTACCAAGATAATTTCACCCTAAAAATAATATAAGAATGCACCTGTATGGCTCTAACTCAGCAGGGTATACCACTTAAACCCCCAGCCAGTCAGCCAAGAACAGTTCTCAAAGGTTCCTACCAAGATAATTTCACTCTAAAAATAATATAAGAATGCACCTGTATGGCTCTAACTCAGCAGGGTATACCACTTAAACCCCCAGCCAGTCAGCCAAGAACAGTTCTCAAAGGTTCCTACCAAGATAATTTCACCCTAAAAATAATATAAGAATGCACCTGTATGGCTCTAACTCAGCAGGGTATACTACTTAAACCCCCAGCCAGTCAGCCAAGAACAGTTCTCAAAGGTTCCTACCACAATTATTTCACCCTAAAAATAATATAAGAATGCACCTGTATGGCTCTAACTCAGCAGGGTATACTACTTAAACCCCCAGCCAGTCAGCCAAGAACAGTTCTCAAAGGTTCCTACCACAATTATTTCACCCTAAATATATAAATAATGTATCTGGCTCAAACAGCATCAATATTACACCAAAGACTCTCCCTTAACTTAGAGGTGTTCACTTAAGCTTAGGTGATAAAAATAGGGAGACAGGATTTTAACTTAGGGTTTTTTTTTTATCTTAAATCTGTCTGGTGTTAAGATATCATTAGGCATGATGACTTAACTTCAGTATGATGACTTAACTCCTCCAGTACGATGACTTAACCTCTTGATTACGATGACTTAACCCCTTCAGTACGATGACTTAACCCCTTCAGTACGATGACTTAACCCCTTCAGAACGATGACTTAACCTCTTGATTACGATGACTTAACCCCTTCAGTACGATGACTTAACCCCTTCAGTACGATAACTTAACCCCTTCAGTACGATAACTTAACCCCTTCAGTACGATAACTTAACCCCTTGAGTACGATGACTTAACCCCTTGAGTACGATGACTTAACCCTTTCAGTACGATGACTTAACCCCTTGATTACGATGACTTAACTCCTCCAGTACGATGACTTAACCTCTTGATTACGATGACTTAACCTCTTGATTACGATGACTTAACCCCTTCAGTACGATGACTTAACTCCTCCAGTACGATGACTTAACCTCTTGATTACGATGACTTAACCCCTTCAGTACGATGACTTAACCCCTTCAGTACGATGACTTAACCCCTTCAGAACGATGACTTAACCTCTTGATTACGATGACTTAACCCCTTCAGTACGATGACTTAACCCCTTCAGTACGATAACTTAACCCCTTCAGTACGATAACTTAACCCCTTCAGTACGATAACTTAACCCCTTGAGTACGATGACTTAACCCCTTTACGATGACTTAACGTACGATGACTTAACCCCTTGATTACGATGACTTAACTCCTCCAGTACGATGACTTAACCTCTTGATTACGATGACTTAACCTCTTGATTACGATGACTTAACCCCTTCAGTACGATGACTTAACTCCTCCAGTACGATGACTTAACCTCTTGATTACGATGACTTAACCCCTTCAGTACGATGACTTAACCCCTTCAGTACGATGACTTAACCCCTTCAGAACGATGACTTAACCTCTTGATTACGATGACTTAACCCCTTCAGTACGATGACTTAACCCCTTCAGTACGATGACTTAACCCCTTGAGTATGACTTAACACCTTCAGTACGATGACTTAACACCTTCAGTACGATGACTTAACCCCTCAGTACAATGACAACCCCTTCAGTATGATGACTTAACCCCTTCAATACGATGACTTAACCCCTTCGATATAACTCAACCCCTTTAGTACAATGACTTAAATCGTACTCAAGGGGCTGTCATGGTACTCAAGAGGGTTAAGTACTCTTACATAACCAATTTAGGAGGACTAGGAGGAAGATTCACCACAGGAACCTCCAACAATTGATATATCCTTCCCCAGTACCTGTAACAGTTCCTACCAGGTAAGACAGACAGGTTAATTACTCTCGCACACTAGGTAAGCATATCAATGAATAAATTACAGGTACAAGTGGATTTAGTTAAGTAATGGAACCTGTGCTAAGTGGAAGTTGATATAGCAAGTTTATAAGAGGGTAAACAAATAAATAAATAAATAAATAAAGGAGCAAATAAATAAATTAAATAAACAAACAAACAAATAAATTAAATAAATAAGCAAATAAAAAAAAATATATATATATATGGTAATCTATTTAAAGTTTCTAGGGAAAAAAATATTCGTGGCAATAGTTCTCATATACAATAGAACCTTATAAGTAGAAATAGATCTTAGTAAGTATACAAGTAGACCAAAATAAAAGTAGAAGTATATTAATAACTACAGGTAGAAGTAGAGGTAGATGAAATAAAGAGAATTACAATACATACATACACACAGACGTCGACTTAACAACACGAAAACCGAATATTAATAATAATAATGTAATAATAATAATAATAATAATAATGTAATAATAATAATAATAATAATAATAATAATAATGTAATAATAATAATAATAATAATAATAATAATGTAAAATAATAATAATAATGTAATAATAATAATAATGTAATATTAATAATAATAATATTAATAATAATAATATTAAATCTCTTGAACTCACTTATGGAATAAATTCAATCAGTAAGATCATTAGTACATTAAAGGGTGAATATGGCAGAAATAGGTCTAATAGGCCTAATTACTGTATATTAATGATAAAACTAGGCCTACAGACTGACTGAGACAAGTCTTCCTGAACTTTGATTACCCTAAGTAGTAGGTCTAGTGAGGGGGGTGGGGGAAGGGGGTGAGGGAAAGGGAGGAAAAGAGAGAGGAGGAGGTAGGGGTGAGGGAAGGGGGATGAGGGGGAAGTAGTGAGGTAATGGAGGAAGGGGTGAGGGAACGAAGAGAAGGGACAGGTGGACGAAAGTCATTAATTAACCGGTGATGCTGTTCAGGTAGGCTCTTTACACGAATATACAGGTCGAGCTCACTCTCACACACACACACACACACACACACACACACACACACACTACACTTTAAAAACATCACCCTACCTCCTTAGAATTGATGAAATAACCTAACCTAACTTGTTCTCATGACTCTTATCTACAAATACCTTAAATCAAGAGAGGAACAGTGTGCAGATAAGGAGGAAGGATAAGTGGGGAGAAGAGAGAGGGAGGGGGGGGTAGGTGGGGGTAGGGGGTTAGGTGGGGGTAGGGGGTTAGTGGGGGAGGGGGCGTGGGGGGGGAGGAGGCGGCTGAGTCAGGGGAAATGGTGGTGGAGGAGGAGGCGGGGTGTAGGAGGCCGCCAGGAGATGGGATGGAGACAGCTTGATAGGATGGTGCGATAAGGGAGATGGGTAAGGCAGAGGCGGTGGCATGGGGAGGTAAGGGCTGGTGGCATGGGAGGTTCTGCGGTAGGCCAATCCCTGTTATGGCAGCAGAATGTGGAGAGAGAGGAGAGAGAGAGAGAGAGAGAGAGAGAGAGAGAGAGAGAGAGAGAGAGAGAGAGAGAGAGGATCACTTTCTACCTTAGCGTGTGAATCACCGGGTCAACTGGCCTCATCTAACACAGCCAATACCGCCGACACTATAACCTAACCTAACTAGACCGAACCCGCCTTAACTTACTCTAACTCACTTTAACCCAATCCACCCTAACTTAATCCAAGTCACCTTAACTTAACCTAAACCACCTCAACTTAACCTTATACCTACCCTAATTTTACCTAACCCACTCTAACCTATCCTTTACCTCACCTAACCTTACCAAACCAAACCAAACCAAACCAAACCTAACCTAACCTATCCTATCCTTACCTAACCTAACCTAACCTAACCTAACCTATCCTATCCTTTCCTTACCTAACCTAACCTAACCTAACCTAACCTTACCTAACCTAACCTAACCTAACTTAACCTTACCTTACCAAACCTAACCTAACCTAACCTATCCTTACCTTACCGCATACGTCAACACAGATACCGATAGAAAAAGATAACTGCAAAATATCAGATAGTAGTGACGATGAAGATAAAAGACGGGGAAGGAGAAAGTGCGTCTGGCGAAGAGAAAATGAAGTAAATGAAGGGAGTTGAGTGAAGTAAGGCGAAGAAAAAAATGAAGTAAATGAAGGGAATATAGTGAGGTAAGACGGAGAATATGAAGTCAGTGAGGTAGAGACAAATATTCCCCTCATAAGAACATCATACTGTTTACTACGCAGCTAAGTCTATGGAGGTGGGGGGGGAGGGGGGGGAGACGGAGGTTCATGCACAGAAACAAACGCATGAATAACAAGCTCCAGCATTGGGAGCATCTGGCACAAAACGCATGGCTAGCCCAAGGGGGTGGATGGATGGCTAGATAAAACATAGAAGGATAGTAAACAACAATGATAAAGCGAAAGTATGAATGAGAAACAAAAAATAAATACACTAAAGACAGAACAAAAACAGAACGCATAGACAGAGGAGGAGAGAACAGTGCAGTGAAAGCATTAAACAGAAACAAATAAAAAAAAATACATTTGGACGTATAAGAGAGAAGCAAAAATGGAACAGGGTGCACAGATGGGCGGCGGCAAGGACGGGGGGAGAGGAGGGAAGGAGGGAGAGAGGGGGGGGGAGACGCATGAATGAATGTAACGAACAAGGAAGTGAAAGCTGCCTCAACGCCCCCGAAGCTCTCTGACGGCTACCAAATGAAACACGAGCGTACTTAAAAACTATGCATTAATATTCTACTCAACTAAATTGTTCTCGGGCCTCTCAACACAAAGCTATTATTTTTTAAAAACAATGTGATATCTTTTCTTAACTCTCAACACCATTCTCTCGCATGTGTTCCTTTATAAACCCACAAAATGTAAAAAAAAAATGGTTATTCTTACCCTCGCTTAAAGCACGCGAAAATAGCTCAAAAGTCTAAGAAAAACAACATGGAAAAATACTACACCCAATACGTAAAATGCGGGCGAAAAAAAATAAATAAAACCAGATGTTTAGAGGAAAAGCGCGCGAAAAGGACTTTAAAAACAAAAGCCACAAGGCATCAAGCACGAATGCATCTAACACATCGCTTTAACAAACTCAATTCCCGGCTAAAAATCGGGGTAGAGAATGCGCGGCGAGAGTTAATAAGAGGTTGGAGCTGGCAGGAAGGTTGTGGCGGAGGGAGAATGAAGACATCTCGGCACTAGAGGGTCTCGTTGACAACCGTAGCGAACGCCGCCACTACCTGGCCACGGGGAGTCAGGCCCCAAGTCACGACCCAACCTCTCTTTTATTACCTTTTCCTACCACGTTTTTACGCTCAACCTCCCAACTTTTTTAATATCTTATTGAATCTCGGCAAAAGTTGAAGGCAGTTGAAGCTTAATGGTGTCGCAGGTTGGTCGGGAAATGGTCGAGAAAAAGGTGTGAGAAATATCGGAGGTTCGTATGGCAACGTCCGAGTGAAGCGTTGCGGGCGAGAAGGGCGTACCCGCAGCTGCCCGCCTGTAATACAAAGGGTTTTCTGGGAGCGCCGCGCAAACTGGTTTCACGTTATTAATTGTTAATGTCTGCACCCTGAATGAACTGCGTTTATCCCTCTTCACTGTACGTTATGTTCTTCTCCGTATATAAGACCTGCATTGTGTCTCTCCCTTAAAAAAAAATAACAAAAAAATCGGACTTAAAATCACTTAGTCTTCCTTTAAAAATACCATAAGGATAAAAAAAAATACGCGTACACTTAAAATATTCCCCTAAACATACCATTAAAAGCATAAATTGTTTTTTTTTATTAAATCCCTAAAACATATTACCAGTGGTGAATAAATTAATAAAATCTTAATTTATTCCCTACAACAATAATATATTTTTTCACTTTATCATAAAACTTCAGTGAGTCAGCGACTAATTCTCTGGGGTCACCTGCTGATAATATAAAACTCAGGTAATATTTAATTTTAGTCTCACCTGTAAAGTATATCCTAATCTATATATCCATTCTTTGATATGGATTACTATGGAAAAACTTTATGTAACCGGGAAGTAAATAAATAAATAATAGTAATAAGAATAAAAAATAAACAATAACAATCATTATTTTATTCCTCTATTTAAATTATTTTAATAATTTTAGAAATGTATTTTTTTCCTCCTCTTTCTAAATATTACTTTCCAGTTATCTTTTTTTCCCTTATATCTTAATTTCTTCCTTTTGTGAATAATCTTGTGTATCTAATTATTCTCTCTCTCCGGGTATCTTGTCTAGTTCACCCTCTCTCTCTCTCTCTCTCTCTCTCTCTCTTCCTCCACCAACCCCCTTACCTGTCTCCCACCTCCTCTTTTCTCCTCAATCCATCCAGTCCCCTCTCTCCTCCTCCTCTATTTTCTCCCTCCTCCACTAACCTCACCTGCCCTCCTCGACCATACACCAATTAACTGCCTTAAGGACCCGTTTTTGAATCGACCCAACGATCAGTAGATTCTCTTCATTTCTCTCTCTCTCTCTCCTGGTATTAGTCAGAGTTGACGTATCTTTTGTTAATAACTATGAGAGAGAGAGAGAGAGAGAGAGAGAGAGAGAGAGAGAGAGAGAGAGAGAGAGAGAGAGAGAGAGAGAGAGAGAGAGAGAGGTTCAGTGGGCAAGGCAAGGAAGTAAATGTTGTAGTTGAGGGAGCAAATCGGTTACTTACACACACACACGTAATACCATAAACAGTCAAGGCGAATCATACCCACAAAGACACACACACACACAGCATTAAACCATCATTAATCCAAAGGAAGGCTCGCCGCCTCTCTGCCAAAGCCCTAGCCGCCACTCACAACACACACACACAGTAATGGTTGCCCCTCGTGTAACGAGGATGGCCGGCCCAAGGGTCACCTAGGCGTGAATTTATTGAAGGTGTAGAAGCTGTCGCCAACACAACGACCCAGTGTCAAGGAAAAGTCCGAGAAGACCGGACAACTTGCAAACTGCACTGGCTAACCATTAGCCCGGAATACGATCCGCAAATCGATTAACATCCAGGTTCCCAATTAATGCTAGGTAGAGAGGCAAATGGCGTAAAGAAAATTGCCCATAGCTTCACCCTGTTCGGGGATCGAACCCGGGTCCACTTGCTTGCGAGACCAGCATGTTGACCATCACACACACAAAAAACATCGCGATTACAGAGTATTTTTAGACGTAACAAGAATGACAAAACTCTCACTACGAACAACTGTATACACACAAGGGAGCCGCTATTTACACAAGCAATCATTAGTTTATGTTCTCTTAAAACAAGTGTCGGAAAGGAGCAGTTTGTAGTGTCAACAAACGTATCACACCGGGAGGGGGAAGGGGGACTTTCTGAGGGCCAACGACTAGTTCTACTGCCTTATCTTGGCACTATCATCATTAAGTTCCCTTGGCACTACTATTATGACATTATGGTGACATTATATTATACTGGCACTATCATGGTTATATTGGCTTTGACATTATTATACTAGTTGTGTGTGTGTGTGTGTGTGTGTGTGTGTGTGTGTGTGTGTGTGTGTGTGTCGTTCACCCGCCATCCCTTCTCCCTTCACTCTCTACCTTTCCGTCACTCCTCAAGTCTCCCCTCCCCTCACTCTTCATCTCCCTTCCCTCAAACCTACACCACCAATACCCCTCCCTTTCCCCTCACCCTCCCCTCGCCTAGATACTGGAGTCATCTTTCCCCTCAACCACAACAGATGCCAACTACCCTTTAACATTCTCCTTCCCCTCACACCACCCAACTCCCTGATGACCAAAAAAATATATAACAAATTAATAATAAAATCAATCAATCAATCAATAAATAAACTAAACTAAAAAAGGATTCATCAATAGACCAGGAAAATATGAAAATTACAGCTGATAATCGTAAGAAATATGAAAATTATCTTCACTACAGAAAACCACTTTGTAACAGGATACGGGTAGGTCTTTTGAGTCATCTGATAAAATAGATTTTCTACCTAACTGTTTATAAATATTAGACGCAAAATATATTTCAATCGGGGAATATAAATTTTTTTATATATGTATAAATTTATATGTAATTCTTTCTATATCAAAATAACATCGTAGTAATCTTTGTACATGTGATAACACTGTGTATTTATGATCTGAATAATATATCAGGTTATCTAAGTATTTTAACCTAACCTTACCTGATCTAACATCACCTCACTTAACCTAACCTGACCTAATCTAACCTAACCTCACCTAATCTAACATCACCTCACTTAACCTAACCTGACCTCATCTAATCTAACTTCACCTAATCTAACATCACCTCACTTAACCTAACCTGACCTCATCTAATCTAACCTCACCTAATCTAACATCACCTCACTTAACCTAACCTGACCTCATCTAATCTAACCCTCACCTGACCCAACATCACCTCACTTAACTCCAACCTGACCTCATCTAATCTAACCTCACCTAATCTAACATCACCTCACTTAACCTAACCTGACCTCATATCTAATCTAACCCTCACCCAATCTAACATCACCTCACTTAACCTAATCCTGACCGCATCTAATCTAACTCCCCACCTAATCTAACATCACCTCACTCTAACTTAACCTGGCCTCATCTAATCTAATCTCACTAACCTAACATTAAGCACTTTTTGTTCAGTCTAACCTCAAATGGGTGGGGTTAGGGGAGAGAGAGAGAGAGAGAGAGAGAGAGAGAGAGAGAGAGAGAGAGAGAGAGAGAGAGAGAGAGAGAGAGAGAGAGAGAGAGAGAGAGAGAGAATACATAATTCCCTGGTGAGTGTCAAGTGTCACAAGTGCCTGAGGAGGAGGAGGAAGAGGTTCTAAACTAATCTTCACCTTGGGGAAGGAATGGCAGCCCATTTTCTGTTTTCCCCCTCTCCCCCTCTCACCTCCACCCCCTCCATCCTACCCCCAGCCCTCCCCATCCTACCCCCACCTCTCCATCCCACCCCCCAGCCCTCCCATCCTACCCCACCTCTCCATCCTACCCCCCTGCATTTCTCCCTGCACACCCTCAATCCTACCCAACACCCTCCCTTATCCCAAACCCACCCCATCCTAACCTCCCTTATTTCCACTACTCCTAACCCCTCTAATCCCCCACCTCTCTTTCCCCTCACCCCCCCCGCCCCCAAGGTATACAGTTTCCGGTGGCTGCCTAAGGGTCACTTCCTGTTCAATTTCGTGGGTCATTAATCCTTATTGATGGTTTCTGACGCCAATGTTTCCCCCCGATGTGTGCACAAGAGAGACCACTGTACAGGAACATGGTAATATTGAACACCGTGGACTGAACATTCTTGTACTAGAATTATCAAAAGACTAATAGAAGTAAACTCTAATATCATGAGGAGTTCATTATCTCTAAGGTGCCACAGTAAACAAACTTGATAACAAATACAACAGTACTATACAGTCTATTAACTATACACAGCTTCATAGATATATAAAAATATATACAAATTAAGATAAGGAATTAACTTAATACGCGTAACAATTATGAAAACACTCATTAAAATGTAAAGCTCGTTATCCACATTTAAATTCAAGTCATATAACGTCAATCTTCAATCAATAATAACTATCCAATAATATTTCGTCAAGATTAAATAGACTTCAACAAACTAATAATAATAACGCCTATGTCACGTTCTCTGGCAGGGACGCACCACCCCGGCGTCACTCCCAGTGTTGGCACCAGGGATAGCACACACCCCTCCTCCTCCTCCCACCCTTGGCACTCTACACGAGCACTGACACATTAACAGGTTCTTAACGAGCTTGTTGGCGCCTTAACGAGGCTGTTGGCGCCCCGGACGATGACAGATAGTTATAAGGATGAGGGATGAGGCAATCTACACTTCTTGGCTCGGGAGTAGAATGACAGCCAGATATGTTGGCTGTTGCTTGAACCTTTTACTCCCTACACCCGCTTCTCCTCACGCCATCTGTTCTTCTCTCACTCGTAGATCTTATATATCCTCACTCACTGTAAGTTTCTCTCTCATTCTCACAATACGTCAATATTCATGTACGTCAATGATGATTCAATCGCCTCAAGACATAGAGAACAAACTGAAGTAAACCATTAATTTCCTTCACAGGTGCGAGGTTAACCAGGCTGTTACGGAAAGGTGGTACTACCCAAGGCAAAATTTCAACAGCTTGGTAGATCAAACGACGATTGACCGGAGGTGTGAGGAAAGAACTGGGACGAACACCCTGAAGCAAATGACAGGTATAGTCACTTGCAAATTCTCCACGCCTGAGACTCTTGCTGGAACGAATCTCCGAAGTGCTTGTGTACCCATACATGGCCATGTACGATTTCACTTGGATTCGCTGCAGTACCGAAAAAGAAGCGTAAAGAAACTTCATCCCGTGACTGTACATCAGCTAGTGTCATTGCATCACTGTGACAAGCGTGTCACTGCAAGTGTACGACCTCTCTGATAAGCATGTCATCACCAAGGTAGCTACGACCTCTACAGCTCCGCACGGCCCCTATAAAGTGAGGCAGTGAAGGCCCCAGACTGCAGCAACAAGTGTGGGGTGTCACCTGTGGCACACCTGGGTCTAGCTAGACATGGGAGCCCTGCCAAGCACAGCTTGCCCATCTCCAAGTGGCTCACCGACATGTCACCCAAGAACGCTTTGTGTTCCCCCGTCACCCTCCCTGACCTCTCTACCGCTCAGTATTTCTCGCTTTCATCATCTTGTAGTAAACCATTGAACCAAATTAGCACCGTGTAAAGCCCATCGTTTACGGAGACACTCACAAGTACAGGAAATGGCGGTTTACGGAGGCCATTCTGCAGTTACCACCAAGCTCTCAGGGGGGGGGGGGGAATACCTCCTCCACCACACACACTATAAACACCCCAGCCTGGTCGTATGCTTAATATTAACCCATTTGTCGTGCTTTGTAATCACACGGCGGAGTTACAAAAACCTACAAAAGGCTACAAAAGGCTATCAGGTGGTCGAGTGAACAGATGGCGACGTGGTGGTGTTTTTTTCCTCTAAGTCATGCGAGGCTCACTGAACACACGGGTCCAATGTTACAGTGAACACACACACACACACACTACACGCCGTTATTCCACTCACACCGTTCTTTACTCTTATCAATTAATCAGCGGTTCAAAAATAACACCACAAAACGCTCAACCGCAAGAGGTAATAAGAGCGATAAAACCCATCATTCAACTGTAACTTATCATCTTTTAATCGCCAGTCTCTTAACTCCATCTGTGTGTGTGTGTGTGTGTGTGTGTGCAGTTGCCTCGGTTCATCATGATTCCATCTGCACACTCCTGTAATTTGCAATGCATCCAATAATATGACATGCAATTTATCCCCCCCCCCCCGTACCCACAATCTAGCTACCCCAAGACCACATTGTGCCTTCTCATAGTTTTGCTCTCCTTGGAAATACATAAACCAATCGCCTGAAACCTGTCGCTATTTTTAAACACTATAATTACCCCTTGCTGCTTATTTCCGGCTAGCGTGTGTGTGTGTGACCAGTGCGGGCTGATCCAGTAAATTCAACCGTTGGGCTAACAATGATGTCACTGCGCTGGGTTATGATGTCACTGGGCTAACAATGATGTCACTCTGCCTTCCTTGGTGTAATGTTTGTCTGGTATTACATATCAGCCGAGGTATTAACTCTCCCTTTATACTGTACGTTTGTTATCAGTATTATATTTACATAACCTTTACCAGTCTAGGACTCATTAGGTTTCCTTGTATAATACGACAGTAGGTACTTTCTCTCTTGAAGACGATGGTTTAACCCTTTGAAGATGGTGATTTAACCCGCTGAAGACGATGGTTTAACCCTTTTGATACACTAAAATGTTACCATAAGGTTTAATTTATCAGGGTCATGATAGTATTGACAGTGTGATGGGGGCAAGACGAATCTAAACCCCACCCCATCCACCCCAACCACTAGTAACCAACCCCACCCCACCCACCAACCCACATCCAGACTACTCAACATGCAGTCACCATAACCCAATACACACACACACCACCCACTACTACTACTTTGCTGTCACTTGGAATCGAGTATGACGATCATCCAGCTATGAGACAATGATATGAGTTATACAGGATGTCACCCAGGTTAATGAGTTTTAAGGTGTAAATGGGCAGCAATACAGGACCGGTAGGGTCGTTCACAGATGTTCCACATGTGGAGGGCTACATCTAGTGCGGGAGGGGCGGCGGCAGCGTCTTTCTGGCGTTGGCACTTGTCTGCCTCGATTTGTAGTCGGATTAACACGAAAGTATCGCCACCTTCTTGTATGATGCTCCTCCAAGCGTTACGGTGTGGAGTAATCGTCTCCCAGGCGAGGGGATCAATTTGACACTCTTTCAGGTTCGTCTTAAGACGACTAACAAACACACACACAATGCCACCCCCCATCCCATGACAACTGATGATGCTTTCAACACACTGAGCTAACGAGCACTATTTATTGCCGCCCTGACAAAGTGGCTTTCTACCTCCTCACCGACACTTGTGCATCATGCTGCCAAGACCCATGATATACCTGACACCCGCTGCTCATGGGTGTATCTATATCAATCTAGTGGCAGGAAGATAGTGCTACACATTGTCTACAGAGTAAATCTATGCCAATATGTGTCAATAACCAACACTGTATCGCTTTAAACTGAATAAATTTATATAATCCAGAATAAATCTATAATCCACCGAGTAAATTTATATAATCCACCGAATAGATTTATATAATCCACCGAATAAATCTATATAATCCACCGAATTCTATATAATCCACCGAATAATTCTATATAATCCACCGAATAAATCTAATTTAGTCAATGCCACAACAATTGTGACCAAGTCCCAGGTTGCTGATCTGATTTTCTGCCTCGTTTACACACAATTTCAGGGTTTCAATTGTTTCTCTTTGACAACACAACATACATATATTGTTTCTCACCATTGATGTTTCTTTTTAATTTTTGTATTTATCTACGATCCTTTATTATTATTATCATCTTCATTACATTATACAGTACTGTATTATAATTTAATTTAATATATTTGTTTTATTATTATTGCCCAGTATTATTATTATATTTTCGCCCCCAGGTCCTGATGTGGGTCATTGACCTGTACCCTGGTGGGCTAATCCCGTAAAAAGAAAATTGCCACTAACTCAACTCATGTAAAAATAACAGTTCAATAACCATGTAGTTTTAACCTAAGAAAGTATGCGTAACCCAACATAAATAACCTTGTGTCATATTCAACAGGATAAACGTGATTTAACTCCACCAGCGTCAATAAACTTTCCATCATTTCCCAGCTATTAAATCCAAATAGCCCATCACCGTCAATAGCCTATCCTGGTGTGTGTGTGTGATCTTCAACATGATCGATGAACCAGCACCGCCGCCCAGCTATTTTCTGATTTACCGTCGCTCAATTTCTATTTCTGTTCTGCCATCCATGACGAGAAGATGAGTCTGGTCTATATCCCGTGTGTCAATTTAGATGATGCACTTAGTAAAATTGACATGCGGGTTAAAGGCTCTTCAAATTGCGTCTCAAGAGTCATTTGTTTGGCGCTGGTTGAGTGAGGAGACAGACACGACGGCGAAGCGAGAAATAGAGAGAAATAAGAAAAATAAGAGAAATGATGAAAAATAAAGAACTTGATCCTGGCAAGAGTTATAAAAGGAAAAAAAAATTAAAGTCCGACGAAAGTATTAGAAGTTATATCGGTAAAAATTCCTTAAAAATAATTCCCATACTAGTTGTAATCCTCGTAAGGTTCGCTCGCCAGCATTCAGTCCTTCCACCAAACATCCCTGAGGCAAGAGACTGCGTGTGTGTATGTGGAGGAGGGGGTGGGGGGAATTATTGTCTATTAACAAATGTCGTCATCTGCAAATAGCTTCATGTTATATTACGTAATAGCTTACCATTACTGGGGTCATCATCAGCAGAACATTGGTAAAGTGGTTGTGTGGTTGTGTTTACAGTTAAGCCAATGGACATAGCCCCCCCCCCCCGATCTCCCCCCTGCCTAATTGAAAACTTTTAGATCCGCCGTAAATATAAACCACCTATGCGCATTTACGTCAATATTTCTCAACACCAGGTGAGTATTACCATCGCCACTGGCTTCATGATTATTAATATCCAATTTTCAACCTACTGATTTGAAGGAAAGTGTAACGGCACAAATTAAAGGGTGCTACGCTTATTGCCTATCAATTTCACAACACGTACCGTTATCATTGTTCCTGGCGTCTGGGGCCCTTCGAGTTTTCAATGTAAATAGAATGTGCATTATATACACACTATCAAGTCCTTCTAACGTGGGAGGGTAAAGGTGCAGTAGATACACACACACTACCATATATGGCATAGAGTTTTTTTTAAGGAATTTTTAATGACTCAATCCACTTAACGCAGAAAAAGTTCCTCCGGTATAAGGGAAAGTTTGAACTACACTATACCGGTAATTTTTTTAATAATATTGAATTAAAACTAACATAGGGGTGAAAAATTCCGTCAATGAACCGTGAATAATATGGTAGGGCTTCTATGTCAAGCTATTACTAGTTGTTGTTGTTTTTTTTAGACCTATGGGGTAATTTCTGGGGGTTTGGAACTTGAGTGGAAGGAAAACGTTGTAGTGTCAAGAACGAAGGACATTACTGATCCATAGTCATACTGTATACTACCAGCGTCTCTACAGAGCTCCTAAAACAGAATTGTGGCTACATTTATATAGAGAACTCTGTGTCTTACTCCTGTCCGGTGCTAAGAGGCAGCTGAGTGGGTATACAGCGCTCGCCTGCTGTTTAGGGTCACAGGTACGCGTTCACAGCATTCTCAGTTCACCATGATGCGAGTAGGTACCTGACGTTACAGTTGGGGGGAGTGCAAGCGGTCAACTGCAGTGCCGGACACGTTATAGAGAATGTATTTGAGTGAAGTGTCAGTATAAGTTTTAGACGTTTATTTGTACTTAAGCTTACTGCAAGTCAGTCAGCTTAGAGCATTATTAAATATTGAATAAAATCGTCATACAAGGTCATGCTGGATCATCAGATACGGAGATAGTCTAGGCAATCATATGATAGTAAACAGTATGTCGATTTAACTTAACATAAGCCCAAGAAACCTCCTAAGAGCTTAATTTCTATCATCATTTACAAAGATTATCCATCGTGAACCTAGACCCTGATACACACAAACTAGTGCACGGTCACTGCACACACACACACACACACACACACACGTTCACAGGAACAAACAGTTGCAGCTTCACCTTCCCGCTGTGTGATGTTGCCGTGAATGGATGGATGGACGGCTGCTGGCCTGCCCTTGGAGAACGTTTACCGTTCAGGCCTGCCAACATGCTCTCCTAAACTCCATCTATCAATCTAAATCCTCCCTGGCATTATACTCATTGAATAAATTATGGCTGCTATCTAAACACGATAATTTCCCATCACCGTGGCGTGGAATATTAAGCGTTGGAAAGCGTAAGTGAAGGAAATGACTAGCTGGCAGCCTGTGTATGGGGATGAGGAGGGGACCCACCTTCACCCCCCCCTCCCCATTACCCAGGTGCCTGAGGTAGGACGACTACCCACTTCACACCTCGTCCTCAACAACTTCATTATCGCCGCAGCGGGTTGCCCTCAGAGTCTAAATGCTTTCATAACACTTCAGCGCGGTAGGAAAATAGTTCAGATGAAGCATCACATGAGTTGTGAGGTGTACTAGGCTGTGATCAGTACCACCCAGCATGAGGAACGTCTCACCTAACGCACACAATCCCTAGAGAAAATATCTCAACACTCCAGAAGGAAGTTATTTGTACCCAGAAAACGTTGGTCGGTACGGTGAAGGGAACTGAACATTTCTGGGTTATCTATTTAAGCTACTGTATATTACTAGACCATCTTATAACTCAGCCACCAGCAATACAATTATACGATACTCAAACTTATTATCTCTAGATGCTTACAAAAACGATACTAATACAGACATACAAAAATATATTATCTTGGGTAAATCTAACCCAGTAATAAGGTAACATTCGACAAAAATAACAAATGTGGATTAATCACATTTGCGTGATTTTTGTTTTGGGTGAAAATTTCGGTAAAGAAAGGAAAGGAAAGAACCATTGTAACCGCGTACATAGAGAGAGAGAACAAGGTCGGATGTTCGCGTGTATACCCACCACTATATCCTCTCCCTTAACTCTTATTCTATCCAAGATCTTTTCCACTAAACGGTCGGTCTTAAGCTTCAGCCAGTCAAGAAGGTGACTCACAAAAACGCAGTGGTGCAAAAAAAAAGCTTGAATGGCGCGGCTACATCAACTGCATGAGTCAGAGGTCGAAGCCACACACATCGAGACGCGGCTCGTGGGCTGCCTGGCTGAACGGAATTCCTACCGTGTCTTGGGCAGCGACGTTGCCAAACCTTACTCGTTTTATTTACCATTTTCGTTTACCAGGAAATGAATTACTTTTGTACATGTTTTTCCATCTGAAATTACTTAGATATATATACATTATTAATATGTATGCTCTCTTAAAATATTGTATAACTCAAGAGAAAATATAAGACACTAATGTGAATCGTTCACCAATTTCACACTTCAGGGTAGAGCGATCTGAGTTCATTCACAAGCCCCTCTTTAAAACGCTGAAATCCCTCCTTAATTTCAGTTTTCCCAAGTTTTACACAACCCAGGACTATTAAACCACCATAGGGTCTTTAAATATTGAAACGCAATACACGTCAACAACCAAATTCACTCATTATTTATAAGGCAAAACAAATAAATTTATGGGAGCGATTTGTAGGTTAGAACATGCTCGTCTAAACTACAACACTTTTTTTAAGCCTCGTAAAAACTTGCTTTTAAATCTATGTATCACTAGCAGTAATAATAAAAGCTCCATCATGCAGACACGTTAAGTTAATGCACACCCAGCGCCCCCTGCACCCCACCCCACCCATTGCTCCTATCAACACATGCTAAAGTCCGTCCACCTGTCCATTCATGCCCAAAATAACTCAAGGGCCGAGTTCCACAGTGTACCAACTATGGTGCACGGTGGACAGGTTATAAAATCAGGTAGGGCGTTATCAGTGATGGTTATCTGGGCATGTTTATGATGCGCAAGGGCGTAAAGAGAAGGAGGGACAGGTTAGGTTAGGCTACCATTGTACGCTGGCTGGGTCCTGGCCACCACCACCTCCTTCATTACTATCCTCCCGCAGGCCACAGTCAGGAGGCTGCTGTGTCGCTGGAGCCTTAAGCTTGTGTTAAATCTACTGTGGAGTGAAGAGAATACGGTACACCAATACCTACTAGTACTAAGGATAAAAATGAAAGCTGGGTTAACCTGCTGCTACTACCACCTCTACTACTACAAACTTTACACAGGACTAATGATGTAGAGATCTATTAGGTATGGCAGTGTAGTTAGCTAACCCTAAACACTTATCACTCACTGTAACCTCCATGCATACACACAGCTCTTAACTCCCAACCCAAAAACAGAACTGACCATTACAATACCCAACATGTAGACTACCCCATATGTTTACACCTCTGGTTAACAATGAATGACTAGGTTTGTTATGTGTTAATTATATTGGTACTGTAGTAATTATATACAGAGTTCAGGTGATGTTTTACTATTCAAATTATTAATTAACCCTTTGAGTACATTGGATCACCCAGGTAAGATAGCTTAACCCCTTGAGTACATTGGATCACCCAGGTAAGATAGCCTAACCCCTTGAGTACATTGGATCACCCAGGTAAGGTAGCTTAACCCCTTGAGTACATTGGATCACCCGGGTAAGATAGCTTAACCCCTTGAGTACATTGGATTACCCAGGTAAGCTAGCTTAACCCCTTGAGTACATTGGATCACCCGGGTAAGATAGCCTAACCCCTTGAGTACATTGGATGACCCAGGTAAGATAGATTAACCCCTTGAGTACATTGGATCACCCAGGTAAGATAGCTTAACCCCTTGAGTACATTGGATCACCCAGGTAAGCTAGCCTAACCCCTTGAGTATATGGGATCACCCAGGTAAGATAGATTAACCCCTTGAGTACATTGGATCACCCGGGTAAGATAGCCTAACCCCTTGAGTACTGAAAACTTAACCCCTTGAATACAATTTACTTATTCCCTTAGAGTTAAATGCCATTGTACTCTGAGGGCTAAGTCAACGTACTCAAAGGCTCAACACACCTTAAATTCTACCGTAAAGACGTGTTAATTACCTGAGTGTACAAGTTTTCACCTCCAGCAAATACTGATCCATCCATTAACCATCCGAATTCCTGTATCCAATATCCTCCCCACACGTGTTGTTACGGTACAAGATTGTTATGTAAGCGGTCTTATGAGATAATTGGTTCGGTTACGATTTTAATTAACTTTACACAACCTCGAGCACTGTATTATGAAATTAGGGGGTAAGACTATTATATATTTAGTTCTCAGATATAAACCATTATTATTATTTCTAGCTATTACTATTTTTTACTATTATCAATGTCTCATGGGTTCTAGATGACCCATGGCTCTAGGTGTACTATGGGTTCTCATATTCCATGGTTCTAGACAATACTCGCCCCCGTCCCCCACATCCGGGTCCCACATCCTCCTCCTTCAGATCAACGCCTGGAGGAAGCGGAAATGTGACATCAGTTAGTGGACGATAATGATCTGGGCCGAGTGATACACAATACTGATCACTAACCCTCACCTCCCTCTCCCCTTACTCCCCTCTCTTACTCCCAACGCCTTCACTTCATCGCCATCTCCCCACATCTCCCCCTAACTCCTTCACACTTCCTCCCCAATACTCTCCCCTCATTACCTCTTTCTTCCTCCACTCTCTCCTCTCTACCCACCCCCCTCTCTATCCCCTCTCTACATCCAGCCCACCCCCACCCCCCCTTCTTCCACACCCCCCTCCCCACCCCCAGCAGGAAACGGAGCACGCGGGGGCGGCTTCCTATAGTGTCTCCTCTTACCAGATAACTTAAAGGGTTCTCAGAAACTTAAGTCGTTTGGGGTCATGTCAGGGATGTGTATGTGTGTGTGTGTGTGTGTGTGTGTGTGTGTGTGTAAATGAATACCACAGAATCCCTACACTTCCGTTTCTGGACATATTATGTACTTTAGTGTAAATATATGTGTGTGTAGTGAGAGTGACAAGTGCATGGTAAGTTGTGTGAGGCGGTGGTGGAGGTTGAGGCATCAGGCAAGAACGTAGTAGCCCCACACACACACCAGCTGGCATGGACCACGTGGCTCACCGGAACACACACACACGTAAACAAACCTCACAGCCCCTCCCAGAAATAGCGGGGCCAACCAACTAGCTCAACACCCTCCTGAGTTACGGCCACCCTCCTGAGTTGTGAGGGCCACCCGCGCTGTGTGTGTGTGTGTGTGTGTGAGGCACATCCACCCAAACAGTGTGTGTGTGTGTGTGTGTGTGTGAGGCAACCCCACCCAGCTGTATGAGAGTGAGTCACATCCACCCAAACAGTGTGTGTGTGTGTGTGTGAGCCAATCCCACCTAAGCTGTGTGTGAATCAAGCAAACCAACCTGCGCCGTGTGTGTGTGGCATCATCACCCAGATAATGGTTTAGTGGGACAGTTGTATCACCACCCTTACACACCTGATGCCGAGCGATCACCTGTTCTCGATCAGCTGATATGGTGTAAACACGTGGGTCGTCCCCTTCAACACTGTTTAAATGCTGACTGACTGACTGACTGACGAACTGATTGACTGACTCGATTACTCACTCACATCAGCATTACCACACATCTTCTAGTTGACGTATACGAAAATAATGTCTACTGGTATATAATAAAAATGGGTTTCCCAGATACGCCCACAAAACAGACTATAAGACAATAAACTGTTACAAATTATATAAGTAGAGACGTCAAAATAAAAACAGTCATATAAATGTACCTCCTTACAAACATATTATCTCTCTCTCTCTCTCTCTCTCTCTCTCTCTCTCTCTCTCTCCTATATCCCCCCACAAACTTCCTCTAAACTTTCTACACTGTTTCTCTCCAAACCTTCTCTTTCAATTCCCCCTTTATACTCCGCCTGGGAGTCTCCACGTCTCACTCACTCTCCCTTCTTCTACACCTCCCCCGCCCCCCCTCCACGCGGCGTACACAGTGGGGACCACCCAAGTGGCGGGCCCGAGGGAGCGTGGCCTCCACCCTGCCAACCCTCCACATGGCACTGGCGGCAACACAGTGCCAACCCTCCACACCGCCACCGCCACACGCAGGGCAAGAATGTGTGTGTGTGTGTGTGTGTGTGTGTGTGTGTGTGTGTGTGTGTGTGTGTGTAAGAGAGGGGGAGGGATGGGTGATGGTAAGATTGTGGTGGTCAAATGAGGAGGGGTAAGGGAGGTGGGGTGTACAAAAGGGTGAGAGAGTAGGGGGAAGAGGGGTGGAGGTGGTGGAAGGAAGGAGTGAGGGAGTTTAAGGAGGTGAGGAGAGCAAGAGTCGTTAGATGAACAACAAAACGAAAGACGGCAGATAAAACAGAGGAAGGTGAGGAGGTGAATAAACGGGAAATAACAAGCAGCAGCCAAGAAGGCCAAGAGTGACGTGATGGAGGTGGGGAGAGTGGGAGGAGGTGGGGTGGGGGAGGAGGTGGGGCGGGGGAGGAGGTGGGGAGAGTGGGAGGAGGGCTAGGGAGGAAGTAGGGTGGGAGGAGAGGTTTAGGGAGGGATGGGAGGTGGGGTGTGACGTGATCAGGTGTGGGGAGGTAGGATTACCCTGGACCCTGACACACACTGTTTATCTCAACACTGTCCAAACTGAGGCAGACTATCGCAGACCACAATGTTTAACTCGACTATGTAGGTGAAATAGATACATTGCTATACCATTATTATCCAACTGCAGCAGACGGTCCAGTACTACATTATATTATGAGTATTTTTATCTGATTAGACTATGTTATAATATTCAACAGAGGCAGAGGCAGACAGTGTCAAGGGTTAATGTGCCACGACAGTACACTATGTTGACGTTTGTGTGTTGGCTCTACACCAAGTGGGAGGTGAGTACCCTATTGCCACCACTATTACTACAACTAATAATAACGACAATAATAGAGAAAAAACTAAATAAAATAATAGACATAACAAACAACAATAAACGTATGAGAATAATAACAACAAAACAACCATAATATCAATAACAAAACAACAACAGCAATAATAATAATGTTGACGGCGACATATTTCCGGCTGTGAACTACAAAGATTTTTGCTGAAGGATCTCGCCTAACCGCAGTAAGTTTGTGCTGTTTACATGATCGTCTTGCCTACAGTTATTCTATACTCTTACCCCCCCCTCCCCCCCCACAACACTCCCGACAACAGTGACTACTACGCTACCACTCACCCACTACCTGCTAGGCTACCACCTACACGCTAGGCTACCACTACCACCAGGTTACACCACCTTCAGGCTACCACACACTGGGGTTACACTACTCGCTAGGCTACCACTCATTGGGCCACACCACTGCCAGGGCTACCACTCACTGGCACACTCACTGGGCTACCTACCTACTGGGCTACCACCACTCACTCTACTGCTAGGCTACCACCACTGGGTTACACCACTACTCACTACCACTCACACCACTAGCTACCACCACTGGGTTACACCACCACACCACCACGGGGTTACACCACTAGGCTACCACTCACTGTTACACTACTCACAGGCTACCACTCACTGGGTTACCACCACTCACCACTAGGCTACCACCACTGGGTTACACTCACCAGGCTACCACCACTGGGTTACACCACTCACTAGGCTACCACTCACTGGGTTACACCACTCACCAGGCTACCACTCACTGGGTTACACCACTCACTAGGCTACCAACTACTGGAGATACAACTCACTAGGACACATCTTGGTGAGGAGAACAGTGGGTCACCAGGCAACTCCAACACACGTCTCCGTCACCAGGCACCCTGACCCTTACTCCAAAGTACCACAACCCTCACCTGTACCACCTCATTAACCTCCTGACCCCCACCACCCCCACCTCCAGTACCACAACCCTCACCACCACCTCATTAACCTGCATACCACCACCCTGACCCCTTACCACCCCCTCCAAAGTACCAACCCTCACCTGCCCACCTCATTAACCTGCACCACCACCTCTGACCCCTTACCACCACCCCTCCAAAGTACCACAACCTCTGTACCACCTGCAATACCACCACCTCTGACCTTACCACCCCCTCCAAAGTACCACAACCTCACCTGTACCACCTCATTAACCTGAAATACCACCACCTCTGACCCTTACCACCAAAGTACCACAACCTCACCTGGACCCACCTCATTAACCTGCAATACCACCACCTCTGACCCCTACCACCCACCTCCAGTACACAACCTCACCTGTACCACCCATTAACCTACCAACTCTGACCCCTTACCAGCCCCCAGTACCACAACCCTCACCTGATCCACCTCATTAACCTGAAATACCACCACCTCTGACCCTTACCACCCTCCAAAGTACCACAACCCCACCTGTACCACCTCATTAACCTGCAATACCACCACCCTGACCCCTTACCACCCCCCCTCCAAAGTACCACAACCTTCACCTGTACCACCTCATTAACCTGCAATACCAACACCCAAAGAAAAAAACCAAATACATATCTCATTTAATACTTGCTGACTCACCACCTCTTCACCACTCCCCTTCCTGCCATTAGGAGTTCCCATCACCAACACTTCTCCTCCATCACCATCACCACAAACTCATCACTGTTAACCTTACAATACCATGACATTTTCACCATCATTATCACCAACACTCCGTCAGCAGCGCCCCCACAATACTTTCTCACAGCCAGAAATAGTTACCAGCGACTCTATCTACTGCGGTAACGATCAACAAAAACATAACAAGTTAATCGTGACTTAACTACCACAAATGAGGATAATAACCAACACACACACACACACACCCGCCATGTTAGGCTACTCATTAATGGGTAACGTCTCCAGCCATTAGACTACAAAATATCCGGTAATTTATGTTAAGAGTCAAAATCAGCTGAGCGTGAAGGCAATCCCCTCACACACAAGCACAACATGTAACTCAAATCATCAAAGGACAACTCGGGGAAGACGTCGTTTTTGTCAGCCAACAAGAGAGAGCCGCTCACCAATTAGTTCGCCAGACCGTTACTATACCGAGAGGCAACCGTCGCCACAACAGGCCAATCACCGCGACGTTTAAACCACCAATTAGCGTGAATAATGGTCCTGCAAGTGTGCTTTAATCCCAGTAGTAGTATCCCTTACCCAACCACCTCCTCCCTGCCTCACACACACACACACAGACAAAAACTGATCTCCGGGGAACCTCGACAAGGACACGAAAGCCAATGTTTACATCGGTTTGTTTACATCCAGAGACGATTAGTAACGGTCAGCAAGAATGAACGGGATCACAAATCAGTACCAAAATACACCCCGGCCTTCATTCAACAGCATCCTCATGATATGCTTAGTACAGAGTAAATCATCAGGTGCATCCCCACTCGATTGCTGTCTTTAAACATTTAACCACAACGCCGCTATATTGTTTGTAAGAGTTAATAGTACAGGTTCTACGATCATTTTTTCTGCTAATGGAGAATCGTTCCTTCTTTCGTTTTATGAACCCACAACAGTAACACAAGTCACCTGCTCCATGCTTGCTTTTTGTGGTCTGTGCTGTGTAAAGGCTCCATTCACCTCATAACACAACCTGTCTAGAGTTACAATACTGAAATCACGTTCACTCACCAATATGAAAATACGACTCATAGTCATAGAACATCAGAAGTCTTGTAAAGAGAATAGTCAATGTACAGCACAGACAAGAGCCTCTTTCCAAGCCTAAGACTCCCAGCCACTGGAACAAGTCTTCTAAGTGATGGTCTACCCACATATGGCAATGTAGCGTCTCATTGGAATTTGGTACATTTTCCAATACCGGTGAAAGGATCTTTTGGTCGTAACTGGACAACTAATGTCTAGACCAGTCCCAGGACCAACTTGGAATAAATTACAACCTACCGTAATCTTGACACAGCTGGCGTCTCTACCGGCTGCCTAGGTAATCTAAATGCTGGATGGACGTTTCACCCGCCAGATGTTCAAGCCTAGTGAGGGTAAAGCCGACAGGCCGAAAACCTTAGGCTAAAAAGGTGCGGATATGAAACGTCAAACATCTTGAGCGACGAGGAGAGAAAAGGCTTACCTTCGACCCATAATCTCTGTACATCTGTGAGTAGGGTGGCGCTCTTGAGGCCGACGCAGAAGGTGGCAAGCACGAGGAGGGCGACAAAGAGCACCTTGCCCGCGTGTCTCTGGCAGAACACCCCGAGTTGCAGCAGCTGCACCTGCAGTTTGGTCCGTACCCATAGTGCTGCCCGACTCCCCGTCGCCCGACCCTGCAACACCACAAACACTGTTATAACATCAGCAACTAAAGAGGTGTGAGACACTTGATGGTGTCCCTTGGCTCCGAGTATTAATGAGGAAGAAAAATACCATATTATTTTTTTATGTAGGAGTGAGTCTCTTAATCATATTATTTACCAACACATAATTAACGTAGATAACTAAGGAATAAGAATGATACATTAGAGTAATAAACATCAAGTCTATAAAACATCAAGTACTCAACACACAAAACCCTAGTCATTGGGTCTTGCCTCCCCACCACCACTGTCAGAATACTAACCCACCACAAGGAGAGAGATTCGTGTCAATCTCCCTTTACCCCCCTCCCTCCCTACCCTCTCCCTCTGTCGTAGTCGTAAGCCGTGTATCAAAAGGGAGCCTTACACCACCCAGACGCCCGAGAACATTATAAATACTTCAGGGAGTTGAAAAGAAAGGTGGTGTGTGTGTGTTGCGGAGATCAAGAGAAGCGCTCACTTAGGAGTTCTTCAGATTGTAATGGTAATTAATTGTGCCACCCACCAACTCACCCAGTCGCCCACCCACCCACCCACCCTCTCTCTGTTATTCCACCGCCCCTCTCATCTTCACTACCCATCTCCTACACCACAAGCTAACACTATTCATCTCACTTCTTCCCTCCCCTTCCTCCCTCCCCCTCTATCAGCCATACCACTCCCTCCTATCAACTCTTTTCCATCACACTACCTCTACCCGTCACATCTTTCTCTCTCACCCCTCCTGGGAAATACAGAAAGATAAAACTATTCTCTCCCGGGGCCGTCTCTTCTCCCCCCCTGTCCCTTCCCGTCCCATCTCTCCCCTGAAGTCACCTAAACTAAGATCTTCCCCCTGTCCTTCCGTTCCATCTCCCTGACACTCAGCTTAAGTAAGATCCCCCTTCTCCGTTCCACCCCCATCACGTCACCTAAACCAAGATCCTTCCCGCCACATCCCTACCAATCCCATCTCTCCAACGCGACCTCCTCCTCCCCCCCACTACCCCAAGAACGACAGAGAGAGAGAGAGAGAGAGAGAGAGAGGATGGTTCGGGCCGTAACGAGAGCGCCACCACCCAGAGCGCTGCGTCGTAAACGTAATGAGATGCAAGACGTACTGCTACTCAGGTCGGAAGATGTTGACAGTCCTCACGATATACTGCTGGTGGTGAGTCTCATCCTCAAGGAGTCTACAAATAATGTTACTCTGCCAGGAGACTCACAACAGACCCATACCTCAGAATATAGTCTACAGTATTTCTCGAGTTAAAGTGCTGTGAAGTAGTGTTTCTCAGGTTAAGTGAAGTAGTGTTTCTCAAGTTAAAGTGCTGTGAAGTAGTGTTTCTCAGGTTAAGTGAAGTAGTGTTTCTCAAGTTAAAGTGCTGTGAAGTAGTGTTTCTCAGATTAAGTGAAGTAGTGTTTCTCAGGTTAATATAATGTGAAGTAGTGTTTCTCAGGTTAAGGTGCTGTCAAGTCGCGTTTCTCAAGCTAAAGTGTTGTGAAGTTGTGTTTTCTCAGGTAGAATGTATCTTAAGGTAAATACTGAACTAAACATTAAGGTAAATAATAGAAAAAAAAAAAGATCAGACAAAATAAATTCCCGGCAAAAAATGGAGAAAAAATATAAATAAAATACAATAATGCAAACAAATTAAGACACCGAATGCGTTAAACTGATTAAAAAACGCGTGAAAATTTATCCACGTCAGGTCAGTCTAGGGAGGGTGATATATATTAGGCTTAGTAAACGTGGTAAAAAAAAACATACACATAAATTAAGAGTTGCAGGTGTGTGTGTGTGTGTGTGTGTGTGTAATGGTCTAGGTTAGTGTAGGGTTAGGTTAGGTTAGTAGGGGTGTAGGTTACGTTAGTAGGGGTACCAGCTATATATCAACAAGAGTGAACACAGAATTTAAACCAAAATCAATCCCAGCAAACGACGTACAGTTACCGTTAATAGGTGTATGTATGTATGTATGTATGTATGTATGTATGTATGTATGTGTAGAGAGCCCAGTCGGAACAGAGAGCTATATCTGTGACCAAGCCAAGCCGGGGCCGCGTCACTCACCCCAACATTCATCTTCATTAGGAGAATTAAAATGCCACAAAGTTAATTTCAAAGCTAACAAAGAAAGAAATTACATTCTATTAGCTTGATAAGTATCTACCTCTGTCGGCGCCATTATTAACCGCAGCCGCCACAAGTACAAAGGTATGTTCTATTAGCAGTAATACGAGGCATTACATTACAGTCGAGATAAACGATACATTATTATTATTATTTATTATTATTACTATTATTACCACTATTATTATTACCACTATTATTATTATTGTTGTTGTTATTGTTTTTTTATTATTATTGTTATTATTATTATAAGGTATTAAAGAGAAGATAGCCCACGATACTATGGTAGAGACCCACGATACTATGGTAGAGACCCACGATACTATGGTGCAGAGACCCACGATACTATACTACACAGACCCACGCTACTATATTAGACCGACGATACTATATTACAGAGACCTACGACACTATGGTGCAGAGACCCACGACACTATAGAGACCCACGATCCTGTGGTGAGACCCACGATACTATGGTGAGACCCACGATTACTATACTATGGTGCAGAGACCACGATACTATGGTAGAGACCACGATACTATGGTAGAGACCCACGATACTATGGTAGAGACCCACGATACTATGGTGCAGAGACCCACGATACTATACTACACAGACCCACGCTACTATATTAGACCGACGATACTATATTACAGAGACCTACGACACTATGGTGCAGAGACCCACGACACTGTTACATAGACCCACGATCCTGTATTACAGAGACCCACGATACTATATTAGACCCACGATACTATATTACAGACCCACGATACTGTATTACAGAGACCCACGACACTGTTACATAGACCCACGATACTGTATTACAGAGACCCACGATACTATATTAGACCCACGATACTATATTACAGACCCACGATACTGTATTACAGAGACCCACGATATCCTATACTGTGCTAGCACCAACACATTTAAAATACAATTATCACAGGTAAATAATAAAAAATATTACATAATTACAAGATATTATAGATTACAGGTACACGATGGTAATATTACAAAGGTTACAAGACTACATTATAACATAGGAGGAAAGATGTGGAAATATTACTACACATTACTTGGCCCGTGAGTGTGTGTATGTGTGTGTGTATGTGTGTGTGTGTGTGTGTGTGTGTGTGTGTGTGTGTGTGTGTGTGTGTGGCAGCGTTAGTAAAGCCAGGAGCCAATCTCAACACAGCATCCAGAAATAAACCCTCTTAACATCATTTTATACTCGCCTGTGTTAATAAATAGCGTGATAAAAATAACCCAGACATAAACGGTTCAGGAATCTATCCAAAAATACATAACCTAATGAGGATGTGAGGATGAATGACCTTGAATTGAAGGGAAAAAATACACGTGTGTTTACTTTTCCGCCATCTTGCATTTTGGCGGGAAAAACGTTGGCGGGAAAACGTTCGAGGGAGTTGAGGAAATAATTACGTGTTTATCATTTATTATTTACCTACTTTACCATTTATTATATCATTTATTTATTACCTCTTCATCTGTTTATCTATTCATTTCTTTATTAATTTGTACTGATATCAAAGCGTTTATCATACAGTATCGATTTGATTTTCATTTATCGTTTACACTTTCATCATTTATTCATCAAACTAATCAACTCCCTGTATTTATTTGTTACTATGAAAGAAATACTCAGCTTGTCTAATAAGTTAAGCTATATTAAAATAACAATGGTGCTATGTACTTATTCAGTCAACACAACACACCTGTCAGCTTATCAGTCAACACAACACACCTGTCAGCTTATCAGTCAACACATATGACACCTCCCAGTCATTTAGTCAACACATATGACACTTCCACTCAACACCTAGAACACTCCTTGCTGCTGTTATGCCCAGGATGAACTAGGCGAGTGTACGTCAATACTGGGAAAAACATCCACACATACTTGGAGCTTCTAACGCGATAATGGAGAAATATTAATAATTCTACCCACTGGTGTTACATAAATGGACAAGATAGTTATGATGAGCAAGATAATGAGGGATATTGTGGTGTGGGATGCAAGGAGGAGGATAGAGAGGAGACGAGAGACAAGGAGAAGGGGGGAGACAGGGAGATAAGAGGGGAGACGAGAGACAGAGAGGTAAGAGGGGAGACGGGAGACAAAGAGGGAGTAAGGGAGGGAGGGGATGCAAAGACTGACACACACACACACACACACACACACACACACACACACACACACACACACACCACCATACCAACTTTGAGCCTCTGGTAATAATCATGAACCCATAACCAGCTTACTTCACTTAATGATTAAAAAACATATTAACACTGCAATGGGGGATAGTTGGGATGGGATAGGATAGGATAGGATAGGATAGGATAGGATAGGATAGATTCATAACAGACATAACCACAGCAACAAGCACCAGAGTCACCCAGTACCCGATTCGATTGTGATTCGCCAGGACACGTGAAGACTCGATCTGACTCTCGTTATGTACCCACTAAATCGCACCATTGACTCACCTCGACTCACCACAAGCTCACTGACTCATCCATATGCACCCGAACCCGCTAGAAACCCATCCCACTGTCCAGAACGAACCCCATGCTTCCTGATGTACCCACTTGACCCACTAAAACCCATGATAACCCACCCAATCCTACCAGAAACCCCCCCCCCCAGGATGGATGAAAAGAGAGGAGGAGGAAGAATAAGGTAGGGTTAGTTGAGGAGGACAGGGTGAGGGGGGCAGGAAGGAAGGTTAAGGGGATGTTGGTGGGGGAAGGAGGACCTGAAAGTGGGGAGAAGGGGGTGAGGGAGAAGGGGGAGATAAAGTGTGTTGGAGAGATTGAGTACCGCATCTCTACCCAGCATATCTTGGCAGAACTGACTTAAATAGCACCCCCTAAAAATACTTTTAAACGTATTCTCTCCACACACCCACACACACACACACACACACACACACACACACACACACACACACACACACCACCATACCAACTTTGAGCCTCTGGTAATAATCATGAACCCATAACCAGCTTACTTCACTTAATGATTAAAAAACATATTAACACTGCAATGGGGGATAGTTGGGATGGGATAGGATAGGATAGGATAGGATAGGATAGGATAGGATAGATTCATAACAGACATAACCACAGCAACAAGCACCAGAGTCACCCAGTACCCGATTCGATTGTGATTCGCCAGGACACGTGAAGACTCGATCTGACTCTCGTTATGTACCCACTAAATCGCACCATTGACTCACCTCGACTCACCACAAGCTCACTGACTCATCCATATGCACCCGAACCCGCTAGAAACCCATCCCACTGTCCAGAACGAACCCCATGCTTCCTGATGTACCCACTTGACCCACTAAAACCCATGATAACCCACCCAATCCTACCAGAAACCCCCCCCCCCAACCCATCAAGTCAACCCAACCCACCGTCCGTAAAACCAAACCCACCCAACTCGACCCACGAAAAACCCACCACCACGACCCACACCGACCCGAGCGAGACCCTGCAGAAAACCCACTCGATCGCCAAATTTATGGATCCGTTCCCCGGGGAAGAGGATGTTGCCACCTTCCTCCTCCTCCTCCTCCTATCACCACTGTAAACAAGGGTGACGGCGAGACATGAGTACACACACACACACACACACACACACACACACACACACACACACACACACACAGGACCTTTATGGCATCGACCGCCGACGGGGAGGATGATGGCCCGTGCCTGGGTGGTGGTGACGAGGGGAGAGAGAGAGAGAGAGCCCATGTGTTCGACCCGTAAACAAATCGATCCTCGTTTCCGTAACTCCTAATGTACGTACACGGTCTATAGCCCTAGACATTATATATATATATTATAAAACTATAGTGAGTCCTGGACAGACATTCACTCATATATATATAATCTTTACAATCACCAAATATAAAAAAAGACTAAAGTAACAATCTGGTTTTGTCTTCTCCATTCTACCTAACTCTTCAACCTCTACTTTTCTACCTACCTTACTACCGCCGTTCCTCTCACTACTATAGTTCCTCTCTTTTCTACCTATCACTACCGCCGTTCCTCTCTCCTCTACCTACCTCACGGCGTTCCTCTACCACACTACCGCCGTTCCTCTACTTTTCTACCTACCTCACTACCGCCGTTCCTCTACTCTCTTCACCTACCTCACTACCGCCGTTCCTCTACTTTTCTACTTACCCCCTACCACCGTTCATTTACTTTTCTACCTACCTCCACTACAACCGTTCGTAGCCTTTCTACCTCACTACAGCCGTTCATGTACTTTTCACCTCACTACAACCGTTCACCTACTTTTCTACCTAGCTCACTAAAGCCGTTCCTCTACTTTTCTACCTACCTCACTACCGCCGTTCCTCCACTCACTGCCGTTCCTCTACTTTTCTCCTACCTCACTACCGCCGTTCATCTACTCTACCTACCTCCTACCGCCGTTCATCTACTTTTCTACCTACCTCTACACTAGTTCATCTCTTTTCTACCTACCTCTCCCCATGTTCCTCTACCTCACCCGCGTTCATCTACTCTACCTACTCACTACTCGTTCCTCTACCAACTACGCGTTCCTCTACCTTTCACCTACCTCACTACCGCCGTTCCTCTACTCCTCTCCTACCTCCCCACGGCCGCCGTTCCTCTACCTCACTACCGCCGTTCCTCTACTCTTCTACCTACCTCACAACAGCCGTTCTCCTCTTCACCCTACCTCACACAGCCGTTCCTCTACTCTTCTACCTCTACAGCCGTTCCTCTACTCTACCTACCTCACTACAGCCGTTCCTCTCTTCTACCTACCTCACTACAGCCGTTCCTCTACTCTTCTTAACCTCACTACCGCCGTTCATCTACTACCTACCCCTCACTACAGCCGTTCCTCCTCTTCTACCTACCTCTCTACAGCCGTTCCTCTACCTTCTACCTACCTACTACCGTCGTTCATCTACTCTTCTACCTACCTCACTACCGCCGTTCATCTACTTTTCTACCTACCTCTCTACAGCCGTTCCTCTACTCTTCTACCTACCTCCTACAGCCGTTCCTCTCTCTTCTACCTACCTCACTACAGCCGTTCCTCTACTCTTCTACCTACCTCCTACAGGTTCTCTACTCTTCTACCTACCCTCCTACCGCCGTTCATCTACTCTTCTCTACCTCACTACCGCCGTTCATCTACTTTTCTACCTACCTCTCTACAGCCGTTCCTCCTCTTCTACCTACCTCACTACAGCAGTTCCTCTACTCTTCTACCTACCTCACTACAGCCGTTCCTCTCTCTTCTACCTACCTCACTACCGCCGTTCATCTACTCTTCTACCTACCTCCTACCCTTTTCATCTACTTTTCTCTCTCTCACAGCCGTTCCTCTACTCTTCTACCTACCTCATCACAGCCGTTCCTCTACTCTTCTACCTACCCTCACTACAGCCGTTCCCTTCATTTCTACACCCCACCACGCCGTTCATCTACTCTTTCTACCCACCCCACTACCGCCGTTCATCTACTTTTCTACCCACCTCTCTAACAGCCGTTCTCTACTACTCCACCTCCTCATAGCGTTCCCTCTTTTCTACTCACCTCACTACCGCCGTTCATCCACTCTTCTACCCACCTCACTACAGCCGTTCCTCTACTCTTCCACTACCTCTCTACAGCCGTTCCTCACTCTTCACCTACCTCACTCCAGCCGTTCCTCTCACTCTTTCACTTCCACTAACTACAGCCGTTCCTCTACTCTTTCTACCTACCTCACTACAGCCGTTCCTCTACTCTTTCACCTACCTCTCTACAGCCGTTCCTCTACTCTTCTACCTACCTCACTACAGCCGTTCCTCTACTCTTCTACTCCACTCCCCACTACCGCCGTTCATCTACTTTTCTACCTCTTCCACACTTTCATAGCTTTTCACACACCGCATAGCCTATTTCACCATAACAAATGCGTTTAACGTTCCTTGTTTAATCTCTTGTAAACAAAAGCTTTGTTCTTTTTTTTTACAGTAACAATGTTCTTTAACTGTCTATGGTCGTAGTTCTCTCTCTCTCTCTCTCTCTTCTTTATTATTAATATTCTCCTAGTTCCTCCTTCTTCTAGTCTATTATTAGTATTCTTTAAGTAATCACGGGATGACTGTATCTTTTGTTGCTGTATGATCACTGTACTATAGCTGCAGGAACTGTATAATTAGTACACTTGCTGTAATTGTATGATTTCCCTACTTGGTGAATTTACTGTATAATTTATGGACGTATTTATTGTGTCTATTGTATAATTACTTGCTGTATAATTACTATATTTTCTGTAAGTAATGTACTATATAATTACTGTATCTCCAGCAGTTATTGGATGATTACACTAATAGATACAGCTACTCTATCATTACTATACCTCTTAACAGTTACAGGATGATTACAGTATTTAACCAATGTAATTTTTTTTTTACCATTACAATACTTCCTACAGCCACTATGATAACTACATATTAAAAAAATATTCTTAATCTCAAATACACACGTCCCTCAGTGTCTACAAAAACACATGACTGCCCTTGTTCGCTGGTTACTGACATATGCTCTCCTCAACATCTGGCGCTGTATCCAAATTCCTTCTACTATTTGACAAGAAAGTATTCAATCTCATGCAATACGGCCCTATCAAAGATCCCACTCCCCGTGTCTTCAACTAGCTTTACTCCAAGGTCAGTATGTGTACCCTGAAATCCAACCTAACCATCTACCTTTTAAGTTTAATTTAATACAATGAAAGGCAGTGGTGTAGTTTACTGGAGACAGACTTTTTTTTTTCACTTATGCAAAGAATTGTAATGTTTGGTTATTTGAGGTTAGGTTAGGTTAAGTGTGTGTTTTAAAATTTGGTTAGGTTAAGGTTGGGTTAAATCTAGGTTAGGTTAAAGTACGGTTTATATTTAGCTACATACAGTAGGTTATGTTAAAGTTAGGTTAGGTTAGGGTAATAAGCTAGACAGTAATAAGATATCTGATCCTTTAACAAAATCATTATTCTTTAGTCTCTTTACATCACACACACACACACACACACACACACACACACACACACACACACACACACACACACACACACACACACACACACACACACACACACACTACCAGCCAACGCGGCGACCACCCAACCAGTCAAATACTTGATGGCATCACTGATATACGACATATATAAATGTATTATACATATCAGTACATTAAGTGGTGTGTGTCAGTCACAGGTGGGTGGTCCAGACACGGCTCTCCAGGGCTTCGCTAACCTCCCAAAGATGGCCGGAGAAATAACCACCACCACCTGTCACCTGCATGTGTTGGTGGTGATGGTGGTGATGGTGGTGTTGGTGGTGATGTTGCTGGTGGTGATAGTGGTGATAGTAGTATATAAGTCAAGGTGATGCTTGACTTATGTAGTACTTGGTATTGATGTTGGTGGTGGTAACATCAGTAATGGTGCTGGGTACTGGGAAAGTGGTGGTAATAGTAGTGGTGGTAATAGTAGTGGTGGTAATAGTAGTGGTGGTAATAGTGATGGTGGTAATAGTAGTGGTGGTAATAGTGATGGTGGTAATAGTGGTAATGATGGTAGTATAGATAATGGTGGTATTACTGGAGTGACGTGGTGGGCAGTAGAGATGGTGGTAGTACAACTGGGGTGAGGATGGTGGTAGTAGTACAGGTGAAGATGGCGGCAGTACGTAAGGGGTGGAGGTAGTGAGGGAGGCATGTAAGGGGTGGAGGGAGGCAGTACGTGAGGGAGGTAGAAGTTGGAGTAGCATGTAAGGGGTGGAGGTAATAGTGGGGAGGCAGGTAAAGGGGTGGAGGTAATAGTTGAGGCAGTACGTAAGGGGTGGAGGTATGAGAGGCAGATAAGTAGTGGAGGTATAGTGGAGGCAGTACGTAAGGTGGAGGTAATAGGTGGAGTACGTAAGGAGGTGTAATAGGGAGGCAGTACGTAAGGGGTGGGTAATAGGAGGCAGTACGTAAGGGGTGGAGGTAATAGTGGAGGCAGTACGCAAGGGGTGGAGGTAATAGTGGAGGCAGTACGTAAGGGGTGGAGGTAATAGTGGAGGCAGTACGCAAGGGGTGGAGGTAATAGGTGGAGGTCATGTAAGGGGGTGGAGGTAATAGGGAGGCAGTACGTAAGGGGTGGAGGTAGTGGAGTGGAGGGAGGGGGTGGAGGTAATAGGGAGGCAGTGTGGGAGGTAATAGGAGGCAGTATGTAAGGGGAGTAGCAAGGGGTGGAGGTAATAGTGGAGGCAGTACGTAAGGGGTGGAGGTATAGGAGTACGTAAGGTGGAGGTAATAGGGAGGCAGTACTGTAAGGGGTGGAGGTAATAGTGGAGGCAGTACGGGTGGAGGTATAGTGGAGGCAGTATGTAAGGGTGGAGGTAAAGGGAGGCAGTACGTAAGGGGGAGGTAATAGTGGAGGCAGTACGTAAGGGGTGGAGGTAGAGTGGAGGCAGTACGTAAGGGGTGGAGGTAAAGTGGAGGCACATGCGGGGTGGGAGGTAATAGTGAGGCAGATGTAAAGGGTGGAGGTAATAGTGGAGGCAGTACGTAAGGGGTGGAGGTAATAGGGAGGCATGTAAGGGGTGGAGGTAATAGGGAGTAAGGGGTGGGAGGGAGGTAATGGGTGTGGAGGTAGGGAAGCAGTAATGTAAGGGGTGGAGGTACAGGGAAGGCAGTACGTAAGGTGAGTAATAGTGAGGCAGTACGTAAGGGGTGGAGGTAATGGTGGAGGCAGTACGTGGGTGGAGGTAGATGTAAAGGGTGGAGTAATAGTGGGGGCAGTACGTAAGAGGTGGAGGTAATGGTGGAGGCAGTATGCAGGGGTGGAGGTAATAGTGGAGGCAGTACGTAAGGTGGAGGTAGGTACGTAGGGGGTAGAGGTAATAGTGGGGGCAGCACGAGAGGGAGGTAATAGGGAAGCAGTAATGTAAGGGGTGGAGGTAAGGAGGCAGTACGTAAGGGGTGGAGGTAATAGTGGAGGCACAGCTAAGGTGGAGGTAATAGGGAGGCAGTACGTAAGGTGGGAGGTATAGGGAAGCAGTGTAAGGGGTGGAGGTATAGGAAGGCATGTAAAGGTGGAGGTAATAGGAGGCAGTACGTAAGTGGGTGGAGGTATGGTGGAGGCAGTACGTATGGTGGAGGTAGTACGTAAAGGGTAGAGGTAATAGTGGGGGCAGTGTAGTGAGGTAATGGTGAGCAGCACGTAAGGGGTGGAGGTAATAGGAGGCAGTACGTAAGGTGAGGTAAATGTAAAGGGTAGGAGGGTGGGCAGTACGTAAGAGGTGGAGGTAATAGTGGAAGCAGTACGTAAGGGGTGAGGTAATAGTGGGGTACGTAAGGGGTGGAGGTAGATGTAAAGGGTAGAGGTAATAGTGGGGGGCATGTATAGGGTGAGGTAATAGTGGAGGCAGTACGTAAGGGTGGGAGGTAATAGGGAGGCAGTACGTAAGGGGAGTAATAGGGAGGCAGTACGTAAGGGTGGAGGTAATAGGAGGCAGTATGTAAGTGGAGGTAAGGGGGGCAGCATGTAAGGGGTGGAGGTAATAGGAGGCAGTATGTAAGGGGTGGAGGTAATAGTGGAGGCACATGTGAGGGGTGGAGGTAATAGGGAGGCAGTACGTAAGGGTGGAGGAGAATAGAATGCAGACGTAAGTGGGTGGAGGTAATAGTGAGACAGTACGGGGAGGTAATAGTGGAGGCAGTACGTAAGGGGTGGAGGTAATAGTGAAGGCACGTAAGGGTGGAGGTAATAGGAGACAGTACGTAAGGGGTGGAGGTAATAGTGGAAGCAGGTGAAGGGTGAGGGAGAGTGAGTGGGTACGTAAGGGGTGGAGGTAATAGTGAAGGCAGTACGTAAGGGTGGAGGTAAAGTGGAGGCAGGGGGTGGAGGTAAAGGAGGCAGTAGGTAAGGGTGAGGTAATAGTGGAGGCGGCGTAAGTAATGGTGGCAGTGGTGAAGGTGGTAAGTGAATGACACTTCTCGTACGGTGTGAGCGTGAATGAGAGGCGCTCATGAGTGGGAATATCTCTCCCGGGTTGATAGTACAGTACTGTTCGTGTATGTGAATATTTCAAGGGCTGGAACTACGTGAGTGAGAAGCCACCAGCGTGCGTGAAGTGTGTGAGTGAGTGAGAGCGTGTGTGTGTGAGTGCGTGAGGGCGGGGTGGTAGTGGGGCTGGCAGGGAGGCTGGCGCCACAACAACATACGCGAGCCTTGGAGAGAGTGGTGGCTGGCCTCGCGTCCCGGGGTCAAACGAGCAACTATAATGAGCCACACTAGCACATCAGAGGTTCTACCAGACCTTCCTCAGGTGCTAGGATAACCTAGGAAGGACATGGGATTCACAGACTAGGACCAGTGACCTCTGGGTGAGCAAGGAAGGTCGGTGATCCTGGCGTGAGAGGCCTGGGGTTTAGGGACGACAGTAAGAGGGTCAGGGTATGGCTTACCTTGTTAATATGGGCGAGGGCGTGGGCGTCCGCCCAGCTAGTTCTAGTGCACAAGTCTTCATGCGGGCGGGACCCGGACGCCCACACACCGCCCTCACCAACACTTTCTTCGCCTCCCACGGCGATGGCCATGTCACACTACACAATTCACTGCAGAGCCGCGCCTGCTGCGGCTGGACCTCCACCAGACACAGTGGGCCAGTACGGTATTACATATGGGGCGGCGGCCCCCATCCCTGCCACATGACACCTGCCACTCTCACTACACTGCACTCATAACACCCGCTTGCACGACAATCCATACCACAAGACCAACATGCGTCAACTAAACGATTTCGCCGCACAACGTTGTGTTGTGCCCCGATGGCTGGGGGCGGAGCCTTGGAACCCCACCTCCTCGAGCGCTGATTGGCTGGATGGCGTCGTCATGGCAACGGGGCCGCCTGAGTGCAGGCCACCCACCTCGCGGCCGCACAAGTGGCACCGCCAGAACTACGATAATTTCCAAATATTCGGCGCTAGCAAAGAAGTTTTAGGAGAAGCCGCTGTGCTTCCCCTCGTCCTGTGTTGAGCATACGGCAGGCAGGCTGGCCGGGACACTCTGTACCGCACCACACACCCCTCCCACACAAAATACATCACCAAATGTGACTTGGCCACACACAAGCAGGCGGGCTCGGCGCCGTAGACCCAACTGACAGAAACTCTGTTATAAGCGTGTTTCCTTTTTCTCTAAATATAACATGCAAGAGGCAACTCCTGAGCCTCATTGTCAACAAGTCTCTGGTATGCAAAATGAGTAAACAGTGAGGGAGGAGTTCACTGCTTCCCTCGTGCGTCGTGTTGTAGTTTACCTTACAGTCATGGACGTATGAGGTAAATTAAATCGTATGAGAAAAATCTTAACCATTTCAATCATTCCCTGATCTGCCCCCGAACACATGGCTCTGCTGTCATTTAAATTACACCCCTGTGATCTTGTTGGTCTTATCTCAAGGTAGAGGGTGGCGGTGTTCCCCCGTACGCACGTATGGTCCTCCCGACCCCTCCTGCCTCCTCCGCCAAGTTATCACCTCACGCACGCCGACTCTAAGTTGTTTTCCAGATGGAGTACATTAAATAACTCTTAGTTTCGGAGCTAGTGTAGTGTGTGTAGTGAGCGGGATGTCACATTATATAGTGTGGTCACTATAAACGGGTTGGTCGTTAAAATGCGAGCAGAGAATGAGTCATGATCAGGCCGCTAGAGGGAGGGGCTCACCCTCCCCCTCCCTTCTTCCCTCTCTAAAAAATGCTACACAGTGAATTATATCCTGCCTTCATTACTCCCATATGCAAATGAGGTGCACTAAAACTGCCCTTCATGAGGAACAAAGCTCAGGCCAAAACACCGCAGTAGTGAACACCCGAGTTTATCATCTGCCTCAACTATATATAAAACTGCAGACGATCAGTAAGACTCGCCTCTGACTTATGAAATGCTTCCCCCCAAGACGTTTTTCTTTTTTTTTTTCTTTCTCCCTTTTTTTTCTCTCTGGTGAATATCCGTGGTGTAGCGTTGGGAGGCTGCGATCTGGGTGGTCTGCCAGTGACATCTTCATCTACTCCATCTGGGCCGTGAGCTGTATGGCGCCCGGGGATAGAGGCCTTTCTCCCTGGCCCTCACCTCAGAGCCCCGGCTGTCGCCCCGCCCGCCCTCACCGTCGTTGTGCTGCGCTGCGCTGGAGGTGATATTCCCCTGCACGGCCCGCTGGTTGCCGACTGGAGGTGTCCAGCCCGAGTTTTCTATTCAGTTTAATACGAGGCTGTACGACCCTCCCGCGCCCACCCGTGCTGGTGGTGGGGGCGACGCCGACCATTCAGACAGTTGCCTCGCCCAGTCACCCTCCCAGTCACACTGTTATTAATGGATCCTGACAGTCGAAGGTTATTTTATAGTTCTCTAATACTGAATGGCAGGTCAGCCCAGTCTCCCCGAGTGACAATTATTAATGGAACCTGACTGTCGAACACTATTACGAGACTTTCACAGTCCAGTCAGTCAAGAGTCACGTTATCATAAACAGGAACTGACTGTTGAGGAGTTCATTAATTCACTCCGCCAGGCGCTGACGGAGGTGACAGCGAAAGAATGGTGTCCCAGCTGGTGCCTACACACACCACGGCATAATGTAATAACTCCACCCCAGTTTTTGGTTGACAATTTTAGTTCTCCCACACCAGTGCCAGCAATGTGGACTTGTCTATTTGTCTGCCTGTCTGTCTGCCTGTCTGTGTTTTTATGTCTGCGTATGTTCGTCCTTAATCTACCACACATTCTCTACACAAGCTTGACGATGTTTACCCCTAAGAACCAGCGTCTGCCTCGCATGCATTTCGTTGTTTACCTTTGTACTTGTTGTGGGAGTTTTATCCTAGTCTGCCCTGTGCTTGTCCAGTACTCTCGTCAGGTGCTGGTCCAGTACTCTCGTCAGGTGCTGGTCCAGTACTTCTCTCGTCAGTGTGAGGTCAACTTCCTGAGACTTTGGAGTACTACTATAGGGTGCGATCTACAATGATATCTTTAACCTAACCTGACCTGACCTAACTTAACCTGACCTAACCTGACCTGATTTTAACCTAATGTAACCTAACCAAACCTATTCTAATCTAACGAAACCTAATCTAACCTAACCTGACATAACGTGCACTAGTTTAGTTTGAGTTACCGTAGTAGCCCTCCAAGATACATAGGGAGGAGGAGGGAATGGTATAAGGGAGGGAAATGGTATGGGGAGAAATGTATAAGGGAGGGAGAATGGTATAATGAGGGAATGAGAAATGGTGGAAGGGAGGAGAATGGTATAAGGAGGAGGAGGAAGCGGTAGAATGGTTAGGCAAAAAGGGAGGAAGGAAAAGATAGAGTGATTATGAGGATGGGAGAAAGAGATAAGGAGAGGAAGAAGTGAGATAATGGAAGTTAGATTAAGCATGGAAGGAAGAGATAAGTAAAAAGGGAGGTGAATGAATGTACCTTATCGGTTCTGTGTGTATCCAGGTTATGTATGTGTACTTTGTTACATACATACATACGTACATACATACTTACATATACACATGACACGAGAAATTAACCATCGAGGTCGAGTGACTACCTGTGTCCGTCTAACAACACCAGGTGAGGCGAGAGAGAGAGAACATAAGAACATAAGAAAATAAGGAGTCTGCAATAGGCCGGTTGGCCTGTGCATGGCAGCTCCTGTCGAGAGTTACTACCACTCTCTATCATCCATGAATCTATCCAGCCTCTTTTTGAAACTTTCCAGCGTTTCAGCTTACTACAAAGTTGCTAAGCTTTTCACTCGTCCACCACCCTATTTGTGAACCAGTTCCTTCCTGTCTCCCTCGTAAACCTAAACTTATCCAACTTAAATCCGTTGCTCCAGGTCTATCCTGCTCGGATATTAAAGACTTTATCTATATCCCTTTATTGATTCCTTTCACCCTTAAATACTTCTATCATATCTCCCCTCTTTGTCTTTCTAGGGAATGCAAATTTAGTTTCTTTTAACCTATCCTGATATGGAAGGTTTCTAAGTCCCGGAATCATTTTCGTCATTCTTCGCTGCACCGACTCTAGTGAATTGATATCCATTCTATAATAAGGGCACCAGAACTGAACCGCATAATCGAGGTGCGGCCTGACTAGCGCAAGATATAGTTGCAATAAGACCTCTACTCTTATTACTTACACTTCTAGATATAAACCCAACTCTCTGTTTGCCTTATTTCGAACATTAACGCACTGTTTTCTAGGCCGTAGGTCCGGGCTTCTAGAAGTACCCTAGGTCTCTTTCATAAGTCGACTTCTAGGTTGATGTTGTTAAGGCTGTATACATTATAAGAGTATTTGTTCTTCCAATATTAAGTACGCTGCACTTGCTGGTGTTGAATTTCATTTGCCATTTTCAGACCACCTGCAGTTTATTTAGATCCTCCTGTAATGCATTTGCATCCTACCCTGAATTAATCTCTATTTTGGTGTCATCCGCAAACTTGCTATGTCACTGCTGATCCCAGTATCTAGATCGTTTATGTAGATTATGAACAAGAGTGGGCTTTGTACTGACCCCTGGGGCAACTGGTTACACGACCCCACTCAGATTTAACACCATCTACGCTGATCCTCTGCGTTCTATCGGTGAGCCAATGATTTTATCCAATTTAAAACTTTCCCTCGATACTATGGAGCCTTAATTTTTCTCGAAGCCTCTGATGCGGTACTCTGTCAAATGCTTTGCTAAAGAGAGAGAGAGAGAGAGAGAGAGAGAGAGAGAGAGAGAGAGAGAGAGAGAGAGGCGGAAAACAAAAAGGATGGTAGGAGAGGAAAGGAAAAGAAAAAAAAGGGGGGGTAGGTAGGAAGGAAAGGTAAAGGAACATAAGAACATAAGAATGGAGAAACTGCAGCGGACCTATTGGCCCATACTGGGCAGTCCGTTTACACAACCCCTATTGCTCATATAAGCATCAACCTATGTTTGAAAGCTATTCAGCGTATTCGAGTTAATGATGATATTGGTAACTTGTTCCATTCATCCACTACTGTTTCCAAACCAGTGTTTACCTATTTCACGCCTAAATCTAAATTTGTCTAATTTAAAACCATTGTTACGAGTTCGCTCCTGGTTGGATAGTTATACACCTCTATCAGGTCGCCCCTCGCTCTACGTCTCTCGAGGGTGCAAATTAAGATGCTTTAACCTGTCTCTATACTCAAGGTTCCTAATGCCCGGGTAGGGAAGGGAAGTAAGGAAGGAAAGGGATGAGGAAGGGAGGAAGAGGTAAGGGAACGGTGAGGTAGGTAGGTAGGGAGGGAGGAAGGGAGGGAGGGAGGGAGGGAGGAGAGGTAGGCAGGAAGGGATGGGAGGGAGGTGAGGTAAGCAGGTAGGCAGGGAGGAAGGGAAGGGGGGAGGAGGGCAGCGGGCAGGGAGGGGTACGGGCAGAAGTGGTTGTACGCCCCTCTTGCCCGCACCTCGCTGATGAAGACATTAGAGGCGGGGGAGTGACCAGCCAGACCTGTTCCCGCTCTCCTTCACCCCCGCGCCACAATACTGCGCCTGCGCACATAAAAAAAACGTAATTCCGCGCCTGCGCACTCATTCAGCGCAGTATTACACACAGTCCCCGTAAAGATTGCGCCTCACTGCGTCCTCACACATCGTGGTATTGCGTACTTGACTCACCTTGACATTGCGCCCGCATACCCACACGTCACGATGTTGGGCATGTGTGTGTGTGTGTGTGTGTACAGTGCCACACACCATGACACTGCGCACCACAATACCACACCTGGGCACGCCTCCCTCCCCCTCACACACACCTGACTTACGCTCCCGCACACACACACCAGCAACGTACCACATGACCAAACACACACACACACACACACAAGAGAAGTGGAAAGTGTTCATGATGAAAGGTAAAAAGCAACGTGTGTGTGTGTGTGTGTGTGTTGTGTGTGTGTGTGTGTGTGTGTGTGTGTGTGTGCGTCATGTTGAAGAACGAGGAAGGACTGGCCGGCGTCACATGAAGATTAACCCCCTCCAGTACCTGATGATGGTACACCTTAATGCTACCTGGAAGGAGGGAGGTAAGGTTAGGTGGAGTTGAGTTTAGAGTAAATTAGGTTAAGTTAGAGTAGGTCAGGTTTGGTTAGGTTAGTTTAAGAGTAAATTAGGTTAAGTTAGGGGAGGTTAGGTTAGGTTAGTTTAAGAGTAAATTAGGTTAAGTTAGAGTAGGTAAGGTTAGGTTAGGTTAGTTTAAGAGTAAATTAGGTTAAGTTAGAGTAGGTCAGGTTTGGTTTGGTTGGTTTGGAGTAAATTAGGTTAAGTTAGGGAGGTTAGGTTGGGTTGGTTTAAGAGTAAGTTGGGTTAGTTAGAGTAGGTCAGGTTTGGTTGGGTTAGTTTAAGAGTAAATTAGGTTAAGTTAGAGTAGGTCAGGTTTGGTTGGGTCGGTTTAAAGGTAAATTAGGTTAAGTTAAGTGGTCAGGTTGGGTTAGGTTAGTTTAAGAGTAAGTTAGGTTAAGTTGGGAGGTTAGGTTAGGTTAGTTTAAGAGGTAAATTAGGTTAAGTTAGGGAGGTTAGGTTAGGTTAGTTTAAGAGTAAATTAGGTTAAGTTAGAAGTAGGTCAGGTTTGGTTAGGTTTAGTTTAGAGTAAATGGGTTAAGTTAGAGTAGGTCAGGTTTGGTTTGGTTAGGTTGGGTTAAGTAAGCCATAGGGTGGTTAATCTATACTGAATTAATACGTGTGTTTTGTGGTGGCAATAGGGGGAGGAAAGTGTGGGGAGGGGTGAGTGTACTGGGTGTTGGAGGTGGAAGGTTGGAGGGTAGAGGTGTACCTGGTATAGAAAGAAGGGGGGTGGAGGAGATGAGGTGAGGGGGGAAGAGTTGGGGTGAGGTGAGGGGAGAGTGCCTTGGTGGGGGGGTAAGTAAGGAGAGAGAGCCAGGGGTAAGGGTGAGAGAGACAGGGTAAGGAGTGCTTAGGTGGGGGTGAGGTAAGGGAAGAGAGCCAAGAGTAAGGGTGGGAGGTAAGGGGGTTACTTAGTCAGGGGTGAGGTGAGGGGGGGGTGGGAGGAGGAAGGTGAGAAGGACAGGAAGATAGAGGTTAGGGAATGTGTAAGAGACGGAGGAAAGGGTGGACAAGAGAGAGAGAGAGAGAGAGAGAGAGAGAGAGAGAGAGAGGAGAGAGAGAGAGAGAGAGAGAGAGAGAGAGAGGTATACGAGTGGTTTGAGGAGGCCTGGAAGAGGGTATATAGAATAGTGGGAAAAGGGATAAGAGGAAAGAGGAAGGGGGAGATAGGGAGGGGGGAGTGAGAGGGAGGAGAAAATAAAAGAGGGATATAAAAGGGACGGGGAATGGTGGTGAAGATAGAGGAATGTGAGAGAAGAAGAAGGTCGAAGAGGAAAGGAAAGACGTTGGAAAGGGAAGAAGAGGAACGGATGAGGATGGGAGGACAGAAGATGGGGGGAGAAAGGGAGGAAAGGGGAAGATTAAGTGGGAGTGTGGGTGGAGGAGGGGATGGGGAGAGAGTGAGAGGGGGGGTAGGAGAGGTGTGGGATAGGTGGGAGGGGGTGGAATAGGTGGGAGAGAGGGTGGCAGAGGGGTGGGAGGTGGGAGAAGGTGGGGAGAGAGGGTGAGGGAGAGGGGGAGAGAGGGTGGGAGAGAGGGGGGAGAGAGGGGAGAGAGGGGGAGGGAGAGGGTGGAGAGAGAGGTGGAGAGAGGGTGGAAGGGGAGGAGGGGTGGAGAGAGGGTGGGAGAGAGGGTGAGAGGGTGAGGGAGAGGGTGGGGAGAGAGGTGAGGGAGAGGGTGGGAGAGAGGGGAGAGAGAGGGAGGGGTGAGGGAGAGGGTGGGGAGAGGGGGGGAGAGGGTGAAGGAGAGGGTAGTAGAAGGTGGAAGAGGATGAGGGGAGAGGGTGGGGAGAGAGGGTGGGAGAGAGAGGGGTGGGGAGAGAGGGTGGGAGAGAGGGGGAGGGAGAGGGTGGGAGAGAGGGGTGGGAGAGAGGGGTGGGAGAGAGGGGTGAGGGGAGAGGGGTGGGAGAGAGGGTGGGAGAGAGAGAGGGGTGAGGGGAGAGAGGGTGGAGGGAGAGGGTGGGGGAGAGAGGTGGGAGAGAGGGGTGAGGGAGGTGGGGGAGAGAGGGGTGGGAGAGGGTGAGGGGAGAGGGGTGGGAGAGAGGGTGAGAGAGAGAGGGTGGGAGAGAGAGGGTGGGAGAGAGAGGGTGGGAGAGAGGGAGGGGAGGGGTGGGGAGAGAGGGTGGGAGAGGAGGGTGGAGAGAGGGTGAGGGAGGGGTGGGAGAGAGAGGGTGGGAGAGAGAGGGTGGGAGAGAGGGGTGGGAGAGAGAGGGTGGGAGAGAGGGTGGGAGAGAGGGGTGAGGGAGAGGGTGGGAGAGAGGGTGAGAGAGAGGGGAGAGAGAGAGGGTGAGGGGAGAGGGTGGGGAGAGAGAGAGGTGGGGAAAGAGGGTGAGAGGGTCAGCACCAGAACCAATGGTGGGCCACACGAAGCAAGGCGGCACCTTTGATCCCTTGCAGGCAACTCAGGTGAACCAAATCACTACTCAGGTGTAACAGACCACCACCTCACCCTCCCTGCTTACCTCACCCCTACCTACCTAACCCTCCTCCCTCACCCCTACCACTAACCCTCCTCCTCACCCCTTCCTGCTTACCTCACCTCCTCACCCCTACCCACCTACCCTCCTCCCCTGCTTACCTCACCCCTACCTACTTAATCCTCCTCACCCACTCCTGAGACCTTACCTCCCTCACCCCCTAAGACACCCTCCCTCACCTCCCTTAGACTCCTTATCTCTCACCCCACCCCATTGACAACCCTATCTACCTCACCCCTTAGACACCCTTATCTCCCCCTGGGCTCCCCTACCAACCTTCACCCCCTCCCTCCCTACCTCATCCCATTGTCTCTCATCACCCTCACCTCTCTTCAAACATCACGGACGGACGGACGGGCGGACGGACGACGGGCGGACGGGCGGGCGGTAAGGACGGTCAGTAAATACACAAGGGCAGGGGGTGACGAATGGGGTGATAGACAAATGACCCACAGGTGTAATAGGTAATTGGAAAGAAATATGTAGATAATGGGGATAAAACACGCTAGACAGGATAAATAGGAGGTTTATAGTATAATAGGTATGGGTAGAGTGAGAGATAATAGGAACAGGTAGTGGGAGAGATAATAAGGACATATAGTGAGAGATAGTAGTGATAGGGAGAGTGAGAGATAATAGGGACATGTGGTGCGGGAGGTTAGAGAAATAGGCGATATATTGTGTAATAGGGATATATGTAATAGGTTCCTACGATATAATACAATAAAAAAAGAAATAGGATATATTTTATGTAATAGGGAAACAGCGTCTTAAATTATAGAAACATGAAATAGGAAGAATATTGATTAATGGGAAAATTATGAGCTGGGAGGTAACAATAGGTAAATTGGTTGATATAAGAGGCATTACATTCATAAGTTACGTAATACGGGATAGGATGCCTCAAGTAATAGGGAAATAGTGATAAGCTAGCATATAAAACTACCTGTACAATACGTAATAGGGAGACGTGTTATTGTATGTAACAGACCCAATTAGGTATTGCAGTAACTGAATGGGTAAGATGGTGAAATTATGAAATAGGAATAATTAGAATAGTTATAATAGGTAGTACAATAAACCATAAGGACAGGCGACAATTCGAAATAGGTAAATATGGTACAAGTTATCAAATAGGTAATAGGCAACAGCCAAATATCATACCAGAAATACATATATTACAACACAAATTTTATAAGTAAGAATTACAAAAACACAATAACAAAAAATACAGATAATGTCACCAACCGAATAAATCTACGGGCCGAGGGAACCATATTTCATTAGCACCTCCGAGATCACTTCACTGTAACCCGTAATTATGCCTTGTAATCATTCACTGGTAAATACAGACGTCGTATCTAGTAAGTCATCATGAGCATAAACAGTCCAGGGCGTAATTTTTCCGAACCCCGACTTAAATATGGCCCTTAGAATGCAATAAATAATGAGTGTTTTAACCAAGTGTATATTGACACCTAAACGTCCCTCCTGTATCAGTGATTACAGCTGTACAACATTTAAAATACACACATTACAGCATCATCAATGCGGATACAAACAGCTCAGAGACTCATGGGTAATTTTGTACCTGTATCCTCTAAATGACTTAAACACACACACACACACACACACACACACAATAAAGTATTTCTTATGTAGATTAAGTTTGCTATGTGAAGTTGAAGTTACGTATATGTGTAATTATTATATCTATACTGGGTTAGGTTAAGTGAGTAGGATAGGTTAGGTAAAGTGAGTGGGATAGGTTAGGTAGTGGGATAGGTTAGGTAGAGTGGGATAGGTTAGGTAAAGTGAGTGGGATAGGTTAGGTAAAGTGAGTGGGATAGGTTAGGTAAAGTGAGTGGGATAGGTTAGATAAAGTGAGTGGGATAGGTTAGTACAATACATACTACTCATTAACAACAGACAATTATGAAACACAACTCTTCGATTTTTACATAATTACTTTTGTAGCAACTGTTAATCTATACCGTTGTTAGAGTAAGATGGGTTAGTATTACTGATCTGCACCATGTACTCTTGTGAGACTATTATTATTATTATTATTATCATTATTATTATTATTATTATTGGTTGTCATTATCATCCGTAGTAAATTTTCTTTATCAAATGACGCAGAAATATCAACCAAACAGGCCAAGTAAAGCCCATCAGAAACAAAGTAGACAAGAGTCAATCAGCAACATTATAAGCAGCCACTCAGATCAAAAGACGCGAATATTGTGAGTAGATAAATAAAACTTGAAGACGTTAACACTTGATCGTCTGTGTACTGTGGCTGCCTAGGGTCATGTGGACACCTACCCAACTCCTTTCCCGCAAGTCCTCTCCACCAGACAGCCAGTACAAGGACAGTGACAATTTCAACTCGACAGTACAGACAGTGTATACATCGGTTGAGTGAAATGTGAATCCCACCACGACGACCACACGAGAACCGCCGCAGCTCGTCTTCCCCCCACAAGTGAGCTAAACACCGTAACAATGGAACCCTGGACGATAGTGTCATGGTGTTACTATAAACCACCTATCAAGAGGCACTCAGTACACCGCCCCTATCAGCTTCCTTTGATCATTACATCCTCAACTATCAATTTGGGGACAGACCGCCCACGAGCAGCTGTTTGAACACTACAGCTGCATCAGGCTTACCAGACCAGCCACCCTGCAGTAGTTCGGTAACTTGGATGTTCACCCCGTGTCATATCTCTACATTGTGTATATCTGGTCGCTATTTTATCTCAACAACTCGTTATATATTTATAGTATTATTAAATAATAATCATCAGCATTCGGGGTTGAAGGGTATAAATTAGCCCCGGGCCATTTTTAGCCTGCTGAGGATCTCAGGGTGGCCCACGACCATACTGGAGTTCATTTGTTCTCTTTTATGGGGAGACTCAAGAGGATATGGAATTTGTCAATATATTTGGGCGAAATGTAGGATATATATACAATACATATAACTCATAATAGCAGAACTGCTTTGGGATGGTGTTCCAGGGTAGCGGTCAGACCCATTAAATCTGCATAAATTATTATTAACACTCAAAATAATAGGTGGCCCTAAAGCACTCCTATAATTTCAACCTGGCCCTCCGACCTCAGAAGCGTCCCTCCTGTATGAAACAATAACAATTGAGCGTCCGTAAATGGGGTTGGGAAATGCGTTGTGTCGTGTGTATCAGCGAATTGAACTCTGTATATTATTGCCTCCGAGCAGATGAGTTCTTATTTTCTGATTAATACCAGTTTAATTGACCGGGCGAAATCAGGACAGGAACGTATTATCTCACTCGTTTTCCTCACAAATGAACTAAATACGTACAAACCATCACTTGAAATAGTTAAATTCGTTTTCATTTCCTTCCAAACGTTTTTACCTTTATCTACATTGTATATATGCATTTTTTAATCCTATTCTTATTAGTTCCTTGTTTGTATCTGTACCCAACCTATTGTTATTATCTTTGTTCTGTTCTTACTCCCGTCCAATTCTCTCCGCAAATGAAAAAAACAAGAAATTAACGCAAACCTTCATTAATTTTCATTGGTTTTTATTCTCTAGTTCAGCCTGGTCGTCGTTTCCTCCGCCGAAGATAACATCCTACACATAATTCTTTACGTTGCATTCTCCGCCAATTACCGCCTTGTTTGCACTTGTATTCAGTTAGTATTCATTTCCCCTGTGTCCTGTTGTACACCTGACTCTTGTGTATCCAATTAGTTTTGTGTCTTCTTGCCTGTGTTCTCTATCGGTTCCTCTCTTGTTAAGACGGTGTTCAATTTAGCTAATTTCTCCTGTGTACCTGCCCGACATCTGACACTCACCTGGGCTGATGCTTAACCTAGACCAATTGCTTCCCTTGGGGCCAACTGCTTCCCCCTGGGCCAAATGGCTACTTCGGCTGGCCAATTATTTTTACGTTTCCTTTACAACGTTACTTTCGGCCGGTGCTGCAACTATTCTATTTAATATACTGCGGCGGGGCCTTGTTCACACTTAGTGGCTGGTCTCAAGGCAGGTGGTTGTGGAATGTCAAGGTAGGAGGTTGTGGTCTCAAGAGTAGGTTGCAGATTTTTGTCTCTTTAAATGATACTAAGTGAACGTAGATGTTTATGATAAGAGTCTGCCATTTTGTCCCTTAACTGGAATTTAGTTTAGGTTAGGTTAGCATTAGGGTGCTTCATCATCAGGTTAGGTTAGGTTAGCATTAGGGTGCTTCATCATCAGGTTAGGTTAGGTTAGCATTAGGGTGCTTCATCATCAGGTTAGGTTAGGTTAGCATTAGGGTGCTTCATCATCAGGTTAGGTTAGGTTAGCATTAGGTGCTTCATCATCAGGTTAGGTTAGGTTAGCATTAGGGTGTTTCATCATCAGGTTAGGTTAGGTTAGCATTAGGTGCTTCATCATCAGGTTAGGTTAGGTTAGCATTAGGGTGCTTCATCATCAGGTTAGGTTAGGTTAGCATTAGGGTGCTTCATCATCAGGTTAGGTTAGGTTAGCATTAGGGTGCTTCATCATCAGGTTAGGTTAGGTTAGCATTAGGGTGCTTCATCATCAGGTTAGGTTAAGTTAGATAAGTCAGATTAGTATAGGTTAACATTAGCGTACTTAATCACCAGGCTAAATTAGCTGGGGTGACTAATCTTCAGGTGATCCACGAAGTCGATATATAAAAAATCAAATATTATTCTCCCAAACCCCAGAAAAAAAAAAAATAAAATAATCAATATATAAATGATAATAAAATACACCAAAAAGACGATGGAAATATATAACTCTACCCAGAACAGGATCCAACACAACCTCTAGCGTTAAACTGGAGAGTCAAGGTTCATTATCGACATATTTACGGTTTCCATCTGTTACCTCTTAAGCATCCAAAAGTCAGAGGTTCACGATATCACTAGAATTAATCAAGAGATAGCAAGGACCAGCCGGGTAGCAAAAACAAAGTTAGGAAGGTTTAAGGCGAGTTGTGGAGTTGATAGCGATCGCCAACTGACAGTCACCCTCGCCTCACGCCATCACTCAGCTAAGCTATCACCACTCCCCTCATTCTCCCCATCATTAACTTGTAACCTTATGGCTCCTATTCTATTTTTATCGTGATTTGGGTTGGTACATACATTCCAATGTTGGTTTAAATGTTGTTGTTGTTTGTAAGTTTCACCAAAATGATCAATAAATGGTGTAATAGACCACTTTATAGGTTTTGAATCACTTTAGTCGTTTAGAAACCATTTATGGCTGGTGGGTAAATATACAGTACTCTTTAGTCCGTCCACGATTTTCACATCACTTTTCCTCGATAATTTTTGGTTTTATTGACCACCTGAGCGCTACACACTCCTCCCCTGCCTTGCCGTAACCTAACAAACATTTGAAAACCTAACCTAACCTAACCTAACCTAACCTAACCTAACCTAACCTTTCCTAACCTCTCCTAACTTGTGTAAACGTCAAGAATCACTTTTGAGTTTACGGATCCCTCCTCATCTGAGTACCGAAAACTTAACACCATCACATACTAAAAACCGAAAATAACACCATCACATACTAAACATCGAAAATAATACCATCACACACTAAACACCGAAAACAACACCATCACATACTAAACCCAAAACACCATCACATACTAAACACCGAAAATATGAATAAGGAGTTTTTTATAGTTTTAGGGTTTTAAATGTAAGGTAAAGTTTACATAGTTTTAGTGTTTTTTGTTTCTTTTTTTAGTATTTTACCATTTGACCCCACATTTTCCTGCAACTTCAAAGCCCTGTGCACTTTCAACAAGAAACATTGGAGGTAATTTTATAGGTTAAAATACTTGAAAATTATAAATGTTCAGCAACGGGAGGGTGTTATGGTCTGAATAACATTACCACACTATATAATATATCTTAACTGATAAAAGACAATATCTAAACATAACAAAAGTAAAAATTATGGCGGAATAATGATGTTGCCGAAATCGTGGACGGATAGAGAGTAACGTTAATCCTTACCTTAAAATAGAAAAATAAAAATAACTTAAAAAACTATAAAATTTGCGACGGAAACACTAATCGAGGGTTTAAATTACGTAGTGTAATAGTTGTCAGGTGGAAGTGAGTGTGGGTGTATTACAGTAAGAAAGAAATGTAGAGAAACGCGTCCATCGGATAAAAAGGAATGTAAATGACAACCAAAGACAAGACAAGAAGAATTTATGTAAATATATACTTACAGCAGACGCACTAAAACGAAAGAATAGAAGAGAAAATGAGGATCACGAACACAAGGTAAAGACAAAACCAGACTCAGGAATGTTAAGTAGTTTAGGTTCATCTTTTATACAACATAAACTAAGGTATTTATCCTACCAAAATATCTGAAGTTCTCTGAGTTTATTTTCTTAGAGGCGGAATAAACCAGTAGAAGGAAAACTTGGTACAATACGAAACTACTAGAAACACTGCGGCCATTTATCAACAGGTGCGGGTGACAACGGGCGTAAAACTAATTCCATTATGGCTACGACACGAACCAACCAAACTTAACCAGCTACATATAAATTACGTAAATCACTGTGGGTGCGCGTGATCCAGGTATATGCTGATAACCACAAGGAAAGAAGAAAACACGAATTTCCCAAGCGCTTTCGTGTAATTCACATCTTCAGGGGTGAGTACAGTGGTCTAACCTAGCAAACGTACTTGGTTAGTTTAATTTATATTGTTTCGCTAGATTAATTTAAGTTTCATTAGTTAGGTTAATTTGCATAATTAGTTAGGTTTATTTGATAGCATTTTTCTTACAGCGTTCATAAAATGATTTACGTCCGTAGCCTCCTCGCATGGCGACGTCTATGGAGTGTTGGAATACTTTGGAAAGTTTATTCACCTTTAAGTCATCGTGGACATGGTTTTCGTCCACTGAAATCAACTCTAGAGTGAATTTTACAGGATTTTGGTCATTACAACCTGGAGTCCTTTGTTACACTGTCCTGGTTATACTAATCTAGTGATGCCTGAATGTGGCTGCAGATGTCTCACCATTTACCGGCTTCCTCTGCTAACACTGCCCGATTAACCTGAGGTAAGACGTTGTGATATGTAATTTATTTATCTTTTTATAGTCACTGAAGAGTTTTTTCACTTAATTTATATTTTGTGTATATTTTTACCACTAAAAATGTAACATTTTGGCTGTCAACACAGTTAATGTTGATGCAAGTTAACACAGTTACGGAGTTCTATCTCATAATTTGTAATGTTGTTGGACTAGTGTATTACTAACCTTGGTACATGCTAAGACCTTCGTTGTTGAAACCCAATTCTCCGTGCAGGAAAAAGAATGGGAGTTATATTGTACTGTGATGAAAATATCTGCCCATGAGGGTGTTTTTCGTTGGGAGAGATTGATTAACTCATTCAATGGAACACGTAGCACATTGTTGCTTTAAAATGTCTCATAAGAATATTCATGATTATTTGTTGTCAAATTATGATATATCGGAATTATATTCATGATGTTATTTGAAACCTTTTAACTCGTTATTACTGTGAAAACATTCCGTCATTTCTCCAGGAAAGTTTTTTTTAAATGTAATTAATGGAAATATTCCTGTGGCTTCTTTTTGCGGCTTCCAGACAACCAGTCAACCTCTCGTGCACGAACATTGTATATAATTATGTAAACTAACAAATAACGTTCTTATATACAAGATGTATTTTGTTATATCCACAATGACAGCGTCACTGGTTGCAGTATACAGTACATCAGCTCTCCAGCAAGATGATACGCCTATATACAGTATATCTTTCCTACTATTTTTTTTATAACAGTAAGTATGATAAACATCTTTTGGGTTAAACACGATTTACGTTAGACCAAAGAAAACTATAAAACTCTGACCAGCAAACCATGGTCAGTGAGGTCTCGTGGCCTAGTGTCATGGTTTATACGGCTCACGTAAGGGAATCAAACAATTCGCCATCGCCATGTCCTGAGTGACACTACGCATGCCCAGGTTTAGATATAAAGAGTGGTGGCAGAGGAATTATCTATGTACGCCAGTATCTCTTGACCTGACTGATACTGATTTTTGTGCCCTAACGATTACTTATCCAATTGAGGCATAACGCAGCCAGTGACCTATTCTTTTACACATTCCTCTGTAATTCAGATACAGTATAGCACAACATTTCACAAGATGTACGAATGTGACGAGTCCTTTTTTGTTTATGGCATAAAGTACGAGGTTAAAACGCTTATTCAAATGTACAACATTTGTCGAGTTTCGTCAATATACTGGAGGAAGCTGATGTAAATGTCCCATAATTCTCGGGCTTTCCAAGGAACCACTGCGTTTAGGTACAGTAGGTGAGATTGACACTAAGTGCAGATGACACTTTAAATAAGGGGCATAAAACACAATATAGTTAAGGGTGACGCTGCAGGTAAGGATGTCATTAGGTCAGAGACAAGCAGGGGTATTTCCTTGACTTGTAGGTCATGGTCTTTAGACATTTGTTAAAAACCGCCACCTGTGAGAAGCACCACAGCTGCAGCTATTTCCCGATGAAAATCCCAGTAAACCTTACGACACTTCCTCACGCACTGAAAGAACGAGAATTTAATGATGTACAGTACAGTACCTGTCTCTTCACCCTCGCGACGATTAAGAAACAAACCATTGGCAATGACTCCTCAGCCGAGAGTTGTAGCGCCCCCTGGGAGTGTTGAGGAGCGTCAGGAGCGCCCGCTGACACAAACGTCTAGACACACAAACCACAAACTCTACTGAGCTGCGCTTCTTGCCTGTGATGTCATGGAACTGTGTCATGAAGCAGTCAGCCAGTTATAACGTTGCTGGGTAATGACGTCACGATGCGGTATCATGTGACGCGACTAATCAGAACATTTCTTCGCGGTGGCGTGATGTGTGGCAATTATTCTGAGTGTTGATAGGTCAGACAACCATAATATATTATTTAACGCCGACCGAAAAAATAACCATTATCACACACACACACACACACATCGCATCTTACGCCCACAGAAGGATATGTCAAGCATTAATTTAATTTACCTCTGGGCAGTTGCTGCATCCCGTCCTAGTCACTGGTTTCTCTCCCTCCCTCCCCCCTCTCACACACATAGGCTAAAAGATAACAATAAAGGTTTACAGGTAGAACGTGTAGGAGAGAGAAGCCCACCAAAAGAAAGATCCCAGGAGCAATTTTACGATTAGCACGCACGAGGAGGGTTTAATTGAATCATTATAATGACCAGGATGTGCTGCAATTGTCGGTTGTCCCGCCACTGTGAAGGTTGCAAGCTTAGTATGGCGGCACTTGCATGATTATTATGACGACACTCATAATTATTTTGGCAAGACTTGTATAATCATTATGACGAAGCTGTATTGTGATGGCAACATTTGTGTGATTATGGCACCGATTATACTGTCATCACTCGTTATCTATATTTTTTATGACTTATGGTAACACTTGTATTATATAACAAAAACACAGGGATAGAGTTTCATCGATACTGTAGTCCCAGGGTGTAAATGAACTGTTAATAGTTATATAATGTAGGAAAAACTCTCTGGCAGTGAGTCTTACAGAGTGCTAGTCTGGGGGTATAATTGAACTGTAGGAGATTAAATGAAAAACGCAAAACATTTGTGTCTGGCTGAGCAGGTTGGGTGATCCACGGTACTATGGGCCTAGCCTAGTCGGGTGTATAAAGGAATGGCAGCTAACAGTGAGGGAAGGAGGGGATCACAGTCTACGTACAGTACTAATCTGATTTATTATATGATTTGTAAATAATAAACCGTATCTTCATAATTTCTAGACACGATGGAAAAAACAAAATCACTCACCCGTTTTTTTTTTCCTTTTATCTCGATGAAATTTCCGTCGCTGTGTGGGGTGGGACGAGGCAGGCAGGCAATCGCTTTAGTCTATATGAAGAAAATAATGAAATCTTCCTCCGCGCCGTGACATTATATACAGGTATAGCTATATATTAATCTTATCGTCTGCAAGGATGGAATTTTTGGCGCCATTGTCCGACTACAGTGGTATTAATGATGGACAGAAAGAATCAACTTAACCTGATTCAGTAATGTTACTTTATTTTAATTAGTTGTATAGATGTTCAGTGGATGTTTGTACTAGGCTTGTATACAATACGTTAGGTTAGGTTAGTTTAGGTTAGTTTATGTTTGGTTAGGTTAGGTTAGGTTAGTTTATGTTAAATGACGTTAAGCTTTGTTGGGATAAGTTTGGATTAGGATAGGATACATTTGGTTTAGGTTGTGGCCAAATTTGGTCTAGGTTAGGTTAGGTTAAGTTCATTGTCCTGGGTTAGAATAAGTCTTGTTAGTTTAGGTTACGTTGAGTTTGGTTAGTGTAGGTTAGGTCAACTTTTGAGAGGTTGGTTGGTACTGCCTGTTGTCATTAGTGGTTAGGTTAGTTAGACTGTTAAATTTGGATATTTTGGTTAGTCTAGGTAAAGTTTGGTGAGGTTAGGTTAGACTACAACTACGTTAAATTTGGTTAGTTGAGTTTAGGTTAAGTTAGATTAGGTTAGGTTAGACTAAGACTACGTTAAATTTGGTTGTTGTGGTTTAGGTTGGTATACTTGTCATCAATAGTGGT